>NW_026585689.1:21570392-21689059 GCF_907164565.1 Psammomys obesus
AGAAAGAAAGAAAGAAAGAAAGAAAGAAAGAAAGAAAGAAAGAAAGAGAAATTAAACAGCAACAAGTCAATTAATCCAGTTAAAAAATGGAGTACAGAGCTAAAGAGAGAATTCTCTGTAGAGGAATACAGAATGGCAGAGAAACACTTAAAGAAATGCTCAATGTCCGTAGTCATCAGGGAGTTGCAAAATGACACTGAGATTTCACCTTACACCCATCAGAATGGCTAAGATAAAAAACTCAAGTGACAACACATGCTGGAGAGGTTGTGAAGAAAGGGGAACCCTCCTCCACTGCTGGTGGGAATGTAAAGTGTAGAACCCCTTTGGAAATCAATCTGGTGCTTTATCAGACATGTAGGAATAGCGCTTCCTCAAGATCCAGCTATACCACTCCTAGGCATATATCCAAAACATGCTCAAGTACACAACAAGGACATTTGCTCAACCATGTTTGTAGCAGCTTTATTGTAATACTCAGAAGCTGGAAACAACCCAGATGTCCCTCAATTGAGGAATGGATACAGAAATTGTGGTACATCTACACAATGGAATATTACTCAGCGATAAAAAACAAGGAAATGATGAAATTTGCCAGCAAATGGTTGGATCTGGAAAAGATCATCCTGAGTGAGGTATCCCAGAAGCAGAAAGACACACAGGGTATATACCCACTCATAAGTGGATATTAGACATATAATATAGGATAAACATAGCAAAATCTGTATACCTAAATAAACTAATCAAGAAGGAGGATTCTGATTGTTTCTCTAACCATGTATGGATATAACCTAGAACCTTTGCTGGGACAAAGCTCATGGTAGCTCAATAACCAATTGGTTTCGCATAGTAAGGGAAACAGGGACTATTTCTGACAGGAACTCAATGGTAGGCTCATTGACCTCCCACCCCCCAAGGGAGGAGCAGTCCTGCTAGGCCACAGAGGAGGACTTTGCAGCCAGTCCTGAAGATACCTGATAAAACAGGGCCAGACGAAAGGGGAGGAGGTCCTCCCCAATCCGTGGATTTGGAAATGGGCAGGAAGTAGCTGAGGGAGGGAGGGTTGGATTGGGAGGGAATAAGGAGCCGGATACAGCTGGGATACAGAATTAATAAAATGTAACTAATAATAATAAACAATAATAAAAAAAGAAGGAGGATTCTGGCTATGATGCTCGATTCCCAATCAGAAATACAAGGAGGATGGACATCAGAAGAGGGAGAAAACAGGGAACAGGACAGGAGCCTACCACAAAGGGCCTCTGAAGGGTTCTGCCCTGCAAGGTATCAAAGCAGATGCTGAGACATAGCCAAACTTTTGGCAGAGTGCAGGGAATCTTATGAAAGAAGGGGGAGATTGAAAGAGAAATTCCCTATCTAAAACAAATGAGGATGATTACTGAGAATTGGAGATTTCCTCTGACCCCCACATACAAGCTGGACCTTATGTGTCCACACCTAATTATGCCTACAACCACAACAGTACACACACAAAGCACACACATACCCCCACATCAATATATAAATACTTCATTAAAGCCACTATTAAATTAGACATCTTCACAGCTTTGTTTAAATGAATCAGGTTTTAATGAGTGTGTGACCTAACGGGAATAAGAATAATTCATGGGAGTGAGGTACAAAATAAGAATAAGAAATGTTCATTGTTTTGTTTTGTTTTTTTTTCAATTTACTCTTATACATTCCTGGTTCTTATATTTTAAACATATTTTGGCTTTGTGTTCTTCATTTACTACAATATTCTATCAATAGACAATTGTATGACCCCAACAGTAAAAACACTCAAATCACATTCAGTTCAAAATGCTTTTAAAACATAAATGTGTGAATGAAGATCTGGTTTTACAGTTTCTTTTGTATTTGCATGGCTGTTAGGAGGCTGTAATACTCATTTTTTTTGTCTTCATCTTGGAAACTTTTATGTAGTACCTCACAGAACGCTAAACTTACTCTAAATATAAAAAGCCCAAATGCATTTTTGAAAAATGTAAAATTATATAGTAACAATATATTTATTTCTCATTATTTATGTAAAGACATGTTTTATTCTTCAGAAAAATTAACTAGATAAACCAATACTAGATTTCTAGTAAAACCACAGAATTCCTTATATGAACAGAATTCATTAAGCATCCAATAAAACTGTTTGTTTCATAAACTGTTTCTCCAATATCTGCTTCCTCTTTAGCCTTAATAGACCATTTTCCTATTACACATTCAATGTTAATAAAGACTGAATGGTCATGAGTTTTGATGAGTCCTTCCTCGCCTGGAGAAGTACACTTTTCTCAGTAGGACTTAAAACTCTGCCATTGAACACAATGGGAGATCCATGAATAGTTTATGGTAATTCAGGAGGCCACATGTCCAAATCCACAGTCATTGATACCTTTTGGCATAGATGTCAAAGAGTGGCAATATTGGCAGGTTTTGGTACCAAATGGATGCTGGGGACTGCTAGCTTTAATTAAAGGTTGGAGTATCTTGGCACAGAGCACATAGGCAGACTAATGAACTCTTAAGGATGGATTTAGAAAATTCTAGTCTCTAGTGCTATCTTCACCTTTTCATTAAGTAGTAAATGAATATACTGCTCTATTTATATATTATGAAATGTAATAAAATGTTAAAATGAAATCTGAAGATAAAATGTTCATGTTGGAATTTGTTTCTGTGCATTAGCTCTACAAATTTTACTTTATCATATAAGCTAGTGGCCATTGTTATTTGTACATGTATTAATCCCATGAAGTTGTGGCAAAAATAAATACACAACTCTTTCACAAAGATTGTACTATGCAAATGGATGATATTATGCTAATGGTTATTACTGCCAGTAACATTTTCTATGGTGGCTTAAGGTAAAGTAAAACTACTTTCACTTCAAGCATTAAAGTGAGTTAGTTTTGTAGTTATAGTCCTCTGTCTGATACATTTGTTTATGGACCACGTCCTTTGCAGTTTTCATAGGCAACGGAGAGAAACTGCAGGCATCTATTCACCACTGTCATTGCCTATGAGGGTGGTGATTCAGGATTAATTAAGAAACAGCCCAGGCTTTAGAATTTCCATCCATCATATTTTTTAATCAAAAAATGACAATGCTTACCAGGGCCACACACAAATGTGAATGGAAAGGAATGACCCAAGTGATGATGACAGGAAGGAAGGAAGGAAGGAAGGAAGGAAGGAAGGAAGGAAGGAAGGAAGGAAGGAAGGAAGGAAGGAAGGGAGGAAGGAAGGAAGGAAGGAAGGAAAAAACAGGTAGAAACTCTAGGTAGTACTTAATTCAGTATTGTCTGTTTGGACAGAAAAAATATTGATATTTCGATTTAAACTGAAAAGGAAATTTAAGTTATGAATCTGTCTTTATTCTAATATAATCTACTACCACCTACAGGAAACACTAAGTTTTTAAATCAGTTTCTTAGGGATACCATATAAGACTCCTTGGCATGGGTTCTTCTCCACACCAGATGTATATTGGAACTATACACTCCTGTCCTGGTAATCCTCTTTAGGTGTAAAGTCCAAGTACACACAAGGAAAGGAGGGGAGCCACAGGAAGTCAGGAGGTAGAATAGATTACCACCACATACCTTCCTCACTGCAACAGAGGCTAATAGTCAGGGAGACACCATCAGTTGGTACCCTGACACATACTGTCACATACCTGCCCCACAGACAGACAGACACAGGCAGGCTGATGAAGGTGAAGCTAAGACTCATTCCTTCCTGGGCCTAAAGCATAAGCCACAGAGGAAGACTACTTTTTGTTTGCTCCTTTCGACTTTCTTATGGAGCTTTCTTATTTATTCCAGGCCTGTCTGCCTAGAGATGCACCGCCTGCCGTGGGCTGAGCCCTCCTATGTCAGTTAGCAGTCATGGACGTACCATGCTGTGCATGCTCCCAGGTTTGTGTGATGGAGGCCATTCCTCAGCTGGTTTTCCTCCTTTCCAGATGAGGCAAATTGAAAATCAAGTTTAGCCATTAAACCCTGATATGTGGTTTATGCCTGGCAGGCATGATGCCCTTCAGTTGATTGCAAGTTGAACCCATCATATGGATCAAAGGGTGAGTGCTGTTTTTTCATTGTCTAGTCCATGCATGTCTTTAGTGGCTTCAGTGCTCCTTTTCCAGAAATATTCTTTCTTTCTATACTGATGATGGAAGTAACACTTTTTAATTGGGCCATGAAACAGCAATTGATTCAGGAAAATCTGCAAGCCAACATTTCACATTATTTACCTTTACAATGATTCACTCCAAAGGTGCTATTTCTAGGCAAAAACATAGATTATTTTTCAGTCACCAAGAGCAGGAAAAATTAATGCTTAGTCTGGAACGTAAGAGTATGTTTTGTGAATTCTGGAGAGGAAGGCTCTGCAGAGAAGGGAATTTTAAAACAGGTTTTCTCCGTAGGAGAGACAGTCACTGCAAGGTACTGTATATCCCAGACACGTACACACCAAGAGAAGATGGTGTGAAAATCGGCAGTTATGTGAGGGGCCTAAATGTTGCTTCCACAGCCCAAACTGCTATATTCTCCCCTCATCCCTGATTTGAACCAGTAGGTCTTCACTGAGCATCATTTTTCTCTTTTAAAATTTCATTGTACTTTCAGGAAATTCAGTGGGGATGGTAACTGACAAAGCGAAAAGATATAGTGAGAAAAGAAGCTGAGTGCTAGTTTAATTGTATGCTTCAAAGTCATATTCCAATATTAGCACCGGTTCAGTCACAGTCCAGCCTGAGTTGTGGATGAAATCTATAAGGGTAAACAATTTAAACTAAGCTTTATGTCCTGCTTGTAGGAAGCAGACAGATCACTGCATCCATCAAATCCCTGTGTACTTCAATAGAAGCTGGCCTAGCTTTAAAGGAGCAAAAAACGCTCCTGCTTTGTTTCCATTAGTATTCTCAGCTGCTTCACAGTCCAAGGCCAGCAGCAGGAGATCACTTAGATGTCCATCACCTATCGTGGTTCTTAGAGAATATAATCCCCGATTCGCTCTAACACAAAGAAGTGTGTTTCATTCTCAAGTACAGAAACTGGAAAAGAGCACAATGAAGTTATTGACAGTATGGCTGATAAACTTGATAATTTGGTAGAGGTCTCAGGCTGTTATCATTATTCAATTAGAATCCTTTAAAGTTAAGATGTTTTGACTGCTGTTTCTTTAAGTTCAGGCAGTTTTTAACTGAATGGAATGTCAATAAAGGCAAATGACACAAGTAAAATTTCAAAATATGTATACATGATACAAATGGATTAGGTAAAATGTTACCGCCTCAAGGACATGTCAAGAATGAGGATTCCTTATTCAGTGCAATACAGAAATAATGTTACCAATAGGACAATACATCTGAGTTTAGTTTGCTTCCTATTACATTTTATGGATTATCAAATACAATTAAAAATAAAATTAGACACTAGTTTAAACAAATTGTGAAAGGTTCAAATTGCAGTTTTTAATAATCACTGGCTTAATTCCTCAATGATTTTAAACATCAGTCCTTGGACAGATATCATCATTCATTCATGTCATCATATGGATTGATTACATAATTGTCTAAGACAAACTTATCATGATGATAAAGTGGCATCTCATGTAAAAAATTGAAAATATGAAGTGTTTAGCTTATCTACACTAATTTTTTGAAAAATGGTAACACAAATGAATTTATTTTCAAACCCGAAAATGTTGCTCTTTAAAGTTATTAAGACCTGGAGGGGCAGGAGATCTACAAGGAGAGGAACAGATCAAAAATTCTGGGCACAGGGTTCTTTTCTGAGACTGATATTCCAACCAAAGACCATGCATGGAGATAAACTAGAACCCCTAGAACCCTTGCACAGATGTAGCCTATGGCAGCTCAGTCTCCAATTGGGTACCCTAATAAAGGGAACTGGAGCTATCTCTGATATGAACTCAATGGCTGGCTCTTTGATCACCTCCCCTTGATGGGGGAGCAGCCTTACCAGGCCACAGAGAAAGACAATGCAGCCAGTCCTCATGAGACCTGATAGGCTAGGGTCAAAGGAAAGGGGAGGAGAACCTCCCCTATCAGTGGAATTGTGGAGTAGCATGAGGAAGGGAGGGTGAGGTTGGGAGGGGTGAGGGAAGGAGCTACAGCAGGGATACAAAATGAATAAACTGTAATTTATAAAAACACAAATAGATATTAAAAGGTGGAAAAAGTATAAAATTTGCTTTTTAAAGATATTATATTACTTATAAAATTTAAATTTATGTTTTCAAGGCTGAGAAAATTATTCTGTTAGAAACATCCTTACCCTGAAGGCATGCAGAGCTGGATTGTGACCCTTAGCACTCACTTACTTGAAGCCAAACACAGTAGATTATTCTTACAGCTCAGAGGACAAAGGTAGAGCCCAGGAGATCACAAGTTGGCTTACTCAATGAATACCACATCCACTGAAGAATCTATTTCAAAAGTTAGGTGGATAGTGATGGAGAACCACACCTGAATTTGACCACCAGCCTCCACACAAACAGGCACATGTGTGTACACACATACCTGCACATATGCAGACACACTTCTAGAACATGCATACACAAGAGATAAAAAACAAAAATAAATGGGGAAATACTTTTTTTCTTTTATATATATCTTTTACCTATTCAGATAGTAAACAATAAGATTAATACATATTAATGAGGTATCATTTGATGCTTTAGTACATGTATAATCACACTACAGTATTTAATAATGGTTTCTTTGGGGAGAGAAACTTTATAGATTTTTCTAGCCTTTATGAAGAAAGGTAGGTACATGGCTGAGAGATGGCTTCATGGGTTTCTAGGACCTATATTGAAAGGTTCATAATCACCTGCAACTCCAGTTCCAGGATGTCAGATACCATCTTCTGGCCTTCAGAGGCTTCTGAGCACACATAGTAGGTACCAAACCACACACATGTACATTTAAGTGAAAATAGAAAGAAATATTTAAAAGTGATACATAGTGTGTAATTATTATTTAACTCACTTTAGTACACAAGAAAACAAAACAATGCCTCCTTTCGTTAAACTGTAATGTAGTTGAAAGCAATGACCTTCTTTAATTCTCTGCTCTCTGAATGGCCCTGTCTCTGATAGCTGGGTTTATATACTTGGAACCCAGGAGATAATACTATCATAAAAGGTCTGTCTTTTAAACCCATTTTATGATACTTATATATTTATAAATATACTCAGCCCACATTGCTTTTCTTTAGTTGTTAAAATGAATGACAATAATAGCTATTATACATTAATATAATTAACATAATATCTCTGGCTGATATTTTAAATAAATTTGCTTTGAAGGAGTTGTTTTGTTAGTTAATAATCTTGTTGAAGAAATGATTCATAAACTAGTTGGATCTGATAAAATTTACCATGTTAAGACATTTACCATGTCTTCAACTGAAAAGGAAGTAGACAATAAAACCAAATATGAAGATGGTCTTTGAATAAAAAGCTGGTCTTTGCTTAACTCCTCACATTCATAAATATGTGGCCTGAATTAACGTTTTCTTTCTCCAGCTTTCAAGTAGGTGGTGAATCCAGGTGCAATGTTTCTTAACTAGTAATTCGTCACAGAAAGTTTCCCCTATGCTATTTTTACCATCTTAAATATGAGTTTTGCGGCACATGTGATTATGACCTGTGATCTTTGCACTTACTACCTGAGATTGATATTCAAAGATAAACAAGGTTACATGATAAGATGAAGGGCAGCTTTGGCTATTCACTGTGATGCTATCTCTAGAATACATTATATTAATAAACCTAAATTGAATTGTAACCATAGATTGAGTGTGGAAAAATTTATACATTGTAAAGTTATCAAGGACTCTGTATAAACTCACTAAATTATATGATAACTTGCATAATTTGAAAAGGGTAAACAAGTCCACATAAGATAAAAAGATCCCATTAGGAGATACAGAACACATAAAAATAAATGTGCTTCTTTTTATTTTAATTTTTGTTATTAATTACAGTTTATTCACTTTGTTGCCATCTGCAGTCCTCTTCCACAATCCCTCCCAATCCTACCCTCATTCCCTCATCTCCTCCAATTCCCCTCTCCAAGTCCACTAATAGGGGAGGACTATGGCCTATCAGGTCTCATCAGGAGTGGCTGCATTGTCTTTTTCTGTGGCCTGGTAAGACTACTCCCCACTCAGTGATCAAAGAGCCAGCCACTGAGTTCATGTCAGAGACAGTCCCTGTTCCCATTACTAGGGTACCCACTTTGAGACTGAGTTGTCATGGGCTACATCTGTGCAGGGGTTCTAGGTTATCTCCATGAATGGTACTTGGTTGGAGTAACAGTCTTAGAAAAGACCCCGGTGACCACATATGATGGTTTTGTTTCTCTCCTTGTGGAGCTCTTGTCCTCTCCATGTCTTATTATCTCCTTTTTGAATAAGATTCCCTGAACTTTGCCCAAAGTTTGGCGATAAGTCTCAGCAGCTGCTCCAATACCCTGAAGGGTAGAGCCTTTCAGAGGTCCTCTGTGGTAGGCTCCTGTCCTGTTTCCTGTTTTCTCCCTCTTCTGTTGTCTATCTCAATTGCATTTCTGAGTGAGGTTTGATCATCTTACCCTAGGTCCTCTTTCTTGCTTAGCTTCTTTAGGTGTACAGATTTTAGTATGTTTATCCTATATTATATGTTTAATATCCACTTATAAGTCAGTATATGCCATGTGTGTCTTTCTTCTTCTGAGATACCTCACTAGGGATGATCTTTTCTAGATCCCACTATTTGCTTGCAAATTTCATGATTTCCTTGTTTTTTTAATTGCTAAAAGTATTCCATTGTGTAAATGTAATACAATTTCTGTATCCATTCCTCTTTGAGGGTCATCTAGGTTGTTTCCAGGTTCTGGCTATTACAAATAAAGCTGCTACGAACATGGTTGAGCAAATGTGCTTGTTGTGTACTTCAGCATATTTTGGATATATGCCCAGGAATGGTATAGCTGGATCTTGAGGAAGCGCTATTTCTAATTATCTGAGAAAGTGCCAAATTGATTTCCAAAGTGGTTGTACAAGTTTACATTCCCACCAGCAATGGAGGAGGGTTCCCCTTTCTCCACAACCTCTCCAGCATGTATTGTCACTTGAGTTTTTGATCTTAGCCATTCTGATGGGTGAAAGGTAAAGTCCTTTTGAATTGCATTTCCCTGATGACTAAGGAAGTTGAACATTTCTTTCAGTGTTTCTTCATGAATATTGGCTTAAAATGTTTTAATTTAAATAAAGCATTGTCACTCCAAAAAGAATTACAATGAAGTTAATGTATGAGAAACATCAAGAACTTCTGAGAATTTTCTCACATCATTGTTTGTTGGAAGGAAAATGGAAATTTTCTTTAAAATATTTCAAATTGCTCTGATGATCCTACTTAAATAATTTCATGTTCATTAAAAATGTATATACTTTAAATGCATATGTTAACTCCAAATTAAATAAACTTCCTTTAAGATGTTTTCAATGAATTATAAAATCATTGTTTTGCAAAGTGAAAATGGCCATTCAACCAAAAGCAATCTAAGGATTCAATGCAATTCCCATCAAAATACCAACACAATTCTTTACAGAACTTAAAAGAAAATTCTCAACTTCATATAGAAAAACAAAAACCCAGAATTGCCAAAACGATCCTGTACAACAACTGATCATCTGAATGTATCTCCATCTCTGATCTCAAGATGTACTAGAGAGCAATACAAACTACATGATACTGGCATAAAAACTAAATGGTGGATCAAAGGAAACCAAACTGAAGACCTAGAAATAAACCAACACACACATAAATACTTGAATTACAAGGAAGCCAAAACCATACAATGGATGAAAGAGGATCTTCAACAAATAGTGCTGGGCTAACTGGATGTCTACATGTAGAAAAATGCAAATAGATCCATACTTATCACCCTGCACAAAACTAAAGTCCAAGTGTATCAAAGACCTCAACATAAAACCAGACACACGACACACTAAATTGGTTAAAAGAAAAAGTAGGGAAGAGCCTACAACTCATTGGTACATGAGACAACTTCCAGAACAGAACACCAACAGCATAGGCTCTAAGATCAATAATCAATAAATGGGACCTCATGAAACTGAAAAAGGACACTGTCATCAGAACAAAATGACAGCCTACAGACTGGGAAAGGATCTTCACTACCCCTATATCTGACAGAGGGCTAATATCCAGAATATATAAAGATCTAAAGAATTTAAACAGCAGCAAATCAAGTAATCCAATTAAAAAATGAAGTACAGAGCTAAACAGAAAATTCTCTGTAAAAGAATATAGAATGGCAGAGAAACACTTAAAGAAATGCTCAGTGCCCTTAGTCATCAGAGAGATGCAAATCAAAACGACCCTGACATTTCACCTTCATCCTGACGGATGCATCAGAATGGCTAAGATAAAAAACTCAAGTGACAATACATGCTGGAGAGGACGTGGAGAAAGGGGAACCCTCTTCCATTGCTAGTGGGAATGTCAATTTTTACAACCACTTTGAAAATCAATATGGGGCTTTCTCATACAATTAGGAACTGTGCTTACTCAGCTATACAACTCCTAGGCATATATCAAAATTTGCTCAAGTACACAACAAGGACATTTGCTCAACCATGTTCATAGCATCTTTATTTGTAATAGCCAGAACCTTGAAAGAACCCAATGTCCCTCAATGGAGGAATGGATACAGAAATTCTGGTGCATTTACACAATGGAATACCACTCAACAATTAAAAACAAGGAAATCATGACATTTGCAGAGAAACTAGAAAACATCATCCTGAGTGAGGAATCCCAGAAACAGAAAGAAACACATGGTATATACTCACTTATAAGTAGATACTAGACCAATAATATAGAATAAACCTACAAAAATCTGTACACCTAAAGAAGGTGAGCTAGAAGACCCAGGGTAAGATGATCAAACCTCACTCAGAAAGCAAACACGATAGACATTGAAGGAGGAAAAAACAGGAAACAGGATAGGAGCCTACCCATGGAGTGCCTCTGAAAGACTCTACCCAGCACTGTATCAAAGCAGATACTGAGACTAATAAACAAAATTTGGGCAGAGTGCAGGGAATCTCAAGAAAGAAGGGGAAGATAGAAAGACCTGGAGCAGACAGGAACTCCACAGGAGACTAACAGAACCAAAATATATGGGCACAAATGTCTTTTCTGAGATTGATAATCCAACCAAGGACCATTCATGTATATTACCTAGAACCCCTGCTCAGGTGTAGCCAATGACAGCCCCAAGAGGGCATCCTAGTAAGGGGAATAGGGATTCTTTCTGACATGAACTCTTTGGCTTGCTCTTCAATTACCTTCCCCCTGATGGGGGAGCAGCCTTGTGAGGCTACAGAGGAGGACAATGCAGCCAGTTCTGATGAGACTGAATAAGCTGGGGTCAGATAGAAGGGGAGGAAGACCTCCTCTAACATTAAATTTGGAGAGGGGCATAGGAGAAGATTAGGGAGGGTGGGATTTAAAGGTGAGGATGGAGGGGACTACAGCTGGGATACAAAGTGAATAAATTATAATTAATATAAAAATAAAAATTTAATTAAAAATATTGTTTTCAGAGGCCCTCTGTGGTAGGCTCCTGTCCTGTTAGTTGTTATCTCCTATATCCAATGTCCATCCCATTTGTCTTTCTAAGTGAAGATTGATCATCTTACTCTGGGTCCTCTTTCTTGTTTATCTTCTTTAGGTGTACAGATTTTAGTATGTTTATTCTATCTTATAGGTCTAGTACTCATTTATGAGTGTGTCTTTCTGCTTCTGGGATACCTCACTCAGGATGATCTTTTCCAGTTCCCACCATTTGCCTGCAAATTTCATGATTTCCTTGTTCTTAATTGTTGAGTAGTATTCCATTGTGTAAAAGTACCACAATTTCTGTATCCATTCCTCAATGGAGGGGTGTCTGGGTTGTTTCCAGCTCTGGATATTACGAATAAAGCTGCTACAAACATGATTGAGTAAATGTCCTTGTTGTGTACTTGAGCATCTTTTGGACATATGCTAGGTTGATTTCCAAAGTGGTTATACCAGCTTACATTCCCACCAGCAAAGGAGGAGGGTTCTCCTTTCTCCACAACCTCTGCAGCACGTGTTGTCACTTGAGCTTTTGATATTAGCAGTGTATCAAAGCTGATGCTGAGTCTCATAACCAAACCTTCAGCAGAGTTCATGGAATCATATTAAAGAAGTGGGAGTTAGTATGATTTGGAGAGGACAGGAGCTCCACAAGGACGAAATATATCTGGGTATGGGGGTCTTTTATGAGACTATATCTCCAACCAAGGACCATGTATGGATATAACCTAGAATCCTTGCTTGGATGTAGCCCATGGTAGCTCAATATCTAAGTGTGTACCCTAGTAAGCAGAACAGGGACTATTTCTGACAGGAACTCAATGGCTGACTCTTTGACCACCCCCCCCCCTTCCTGAGGAAGGAACAGCCTTGCTAGGCCACAGAGGAGACATAGCATCCATTCCTGATGATACCTGATAAGATAGGGTCAGATGGAAGGGGAGAAGACCTCCCCTATTATGGAAAGGGGCACGGAGGAGATGATGGAGGAAGGATTGGATTGGGAGGGTATGAGGAAGTGGGATACAGCTAGGATACATAGTTAATAAAATGTAACTAATAATAAAAATAAAAAATAAAACAAAAATATCTTAAGAAAAGAAAAACATTCAACATAAAGAATATTGTTGTGTGTTTACTTTTCCCTTCTGAGTTACATCTACTCCAAAAAAAGTGCCATTAGAATATAAAGAATAATGTACATTTATTCTTCATAAGATATATGTCATCATGTTATATATATTTAAAGTCATATGAACTATCTTTTAAATTTTTAAAAATATTTTATATGTATGCGTCTGCTTATCTGTATGTGTACAAAATGGCTGTAACCTTCTCCCCACAATGGTCATTGGATACTATGGAACTGTAGTTGCTTGCAGAGCTAGTTGCTGAATAGTTGCCGAGTTGCCTAATGTAGGTGCTGGAAACCAAATCCAGGTCCTCTGCAAAAGCAGCAATTGTTCTTAACCACTGTGCCATCCCTCCATCTTGCAGAAACTTTGTCATAATCACTGGACGTCCTCTCTGACAGGGACAATTTAAATAATGACGATTAGGTGCACAACAGACTTTATATGAAAGAGGCTTATTAGATGGAGATGAAGAGAGAGAGAGAAGGGAGAGATTAGGACACAATGGGAAAAAGAGGGGGGCGCAAAAGAGAAAAGGGAGATGGCCAGAAGGCAAGAGAGCAAGAGAAGGTAAGAGGCCAAGAACAAGAGACTGAGAGGGGGACCACGTGGCAGGCTGGTCCCTTTAAGGCAGAAGGTAACCAAGCCTTCAGGTGTGGCCACTTGGCTGGCACACATGATGACATTATAGGTTGCTAGGCAATCCAGAAGCAGGTTTCTAAATGCTAACACTCTCCAGACACCAAATTCTCAAAAGAAACAGACTATCATTCACCAAATCAATATGTTTTCTCCTTAACATAAACATTTAGGAATTAAGTGTGAACCTGAGTTTAGTGGGTTTGAATGAGGACACTAACTTCTGGTGAAGTGGCTCAGCAAGTAAAGTCAGTTACTCCAAATCCTGCCACCCCAGTCTTACTCTCTGGGGCCTACATGGTTGGAAGAGAGAACTATTCCTGCAACTTGCCTTCTGCTTGCACAAGGACAGTGGCATATGCATGTGTAGGTATGCAAACACATGTGAGCACACAGGCACTCTAAATAAAGGTAAAGACACATTGGGAAAATCGATACCACATAGAATAACAAAGCAAGAGGAGTCTACTTATACTTTAAATTGTCATATAAATATCAGTGTAATAGAACAAATAGAGGGTGATAGAAATAATTTACGAGCCACAGCAAAGTGAATGGGTATCATAGACTTCAGGAGAAGAACTATTTCATGGAAGTATAGTATAGAAACTATTTATTTAAAAGATAAGAACGATAATGGGAGTGAGTTTACTAAGAGAAATAAATCTCAAGTCATTTCTGCAATCTCAAAGAGTCAGTTCCATAAAATTATTCAGTCCTGGACATAGGCTAAACTAAAACTGAGGACAAATAGGATGCTCTTTCTTCCCACTGATTTTCTTCAAATAGTAAAAAAATACCTTGTCAAAGCATCTAAGTTCTAAAGTGATTGTTACTATATAAATTTTTAAACAAGAAATAAATATTAATCCCTGTGATGTGTTTTATAGAACCATCACCTTGGCATTTCAAAACATATGACAAAACATTTCCAACAAAGCTCCTCTAATTAATTCCAGTGCCATGGATGATTACTGAGGGCCTAATGTGAAACACTTTGTAGACACTGATTAGACCCCTTAAACAGTGGCAGCAATAAATGTATGAAAATATGTAACCTACACAGGAGGAGCTTATCTGGCCTTCAGTCTATTTTAGATTATCACGGAAGATGGACCCTCCCCAAGGACTTTGAGTTCAAAGGGAGAAACTGATGTGATTAAGCAAAAGTGGATTGATTGTAAAGAAGAACTGAATGTGTATGAATGTTCAGGAAAGGATATTAAAAAATAAGTGAACCATGGAATCAAACAAGGTAAACCCTAAATATTTGTCAAAATATCTTCTTAGAAGGCACTCATGACCCCAAAAGATTGGATGTGTTTCCCTACTCTTCCTTCGTAAATATTTCCAAATTTTATTCTCAATGAAGCATGAATCTTATCCTTCATCTCCCAACTATCCTTGGTATATGCATCTGACAAGTTACAGGCCATAATTTTTATTCTCAACTCTGGAAATTGAACTGAAACTCTACCCTAATCCCATCACTAAGCTTTTGGCACAAAGGAGAATATATGACTACCATTCTTTGTTCAGAAGGTACTCCAAGGACTGCAAATCAAATGAAGACTGGCATTGATAACTATTCTATTCAGAACTGGTATATAGCTTTTGGACAGGAATTACTATTTTCAAACATTTAGTCATACTTTACATTTTATTTTGGACCTTTGCCCAGTTCTTCACATCTTGAATGTAAAAGTCTGGCAGGAATGTCACATAAGTAATCCTCAACTCACCACACAGCCGTATGTCAAAAATTCTGAAGAAAGTCAGTTTTTCATAAAGAAAACGTCATTTCCCCAAGGAAATTATACGATACATATTGCTTCATTTCTGAGAATCATATAGGAAATTGCCTCAACTTAAAATGTTACTAAAATAAAGTTGCCGCTTAAAACTTTGTTAAAATTCCAACATTAATTTCTGTGAATGATCATTCTCAATTCTATTCAGCTTATAGTGTAGACTTACACACAGTATTTTCCTTTCCACCCTAATTAATTTGTTACATACACCCAAGAATAAGAGTGTACTTGACAAATGTGAAATATAAAATATATTACTCAAAATATTTAAGGAGGAAATTTCATGACAGTCTCCATGGAAAGTTCGATGTCAAGTTGAAACAGCTGTTTTACTATGTGTTTTTTGTTTGGAGATGGATTATCTGTATTCAAAGTAAGGTCTATTGTGTGCCTAGAATACCATGAAGATGCCTTGTCTACTCACATGCTTATTTTTTTCTTTTTTCATTCATTTTCTTTTTCTTTTTCTTTCTTTCTTTTTTACTCTTTTTGAAACAGTAATTCTTTTTTTTTTAAATTTTTGAGCATTTTGAAGATAGTACTTTTCTTTTTATTCTTTTTTTCATTTTTATAAAATTTTATTTATATTTTTATAAATAACAGTTCACTTACTTTTTATCCAGTTGTAGCCCTCTCCCTCATACCCTCTCAATCCCACCCTCCCTCATCTCCTTCCATGCCCCTCCCCAAGTTCACTGATAGGGGGATCCTCCTTCCCTTCCCTATGACCCTAATCTGTCAGGTCACATCAAGACTGGCTACATTATCTTCCTCTCTGACCTGATAAAGCTGCTCCCCCAACCCCTGCCAGGGGAAGGTAATCAAAGAGCCAGCCACTGATGTGCATGATTTAATTTCTTACATTATTTAGGTATGGTAAACTTTAGTGTGTTGTAAATTAAATAATTCTTGAATTCTACTGAGAACAATTGTTAGAAAATAAGAAAAATTACAAAAGATTTTAGAAATACCAAAACATAATTTCTGCCTTAACAGAGAACAATGATATATGATTAATAACTAAAATTTTTAATTATAATGCCAAAGACAATATTTCCCAATAAGAAGTATGAATTATATAGAGTAAAAATGATTGAAATTTTCTGAAAGAATCTTATATTCTTCTGCAAGAATTGAGATCTGCATATTATTTTACAGCAAAGGTGGATGCTGATGCAAAAAGTATAGTGGTGTTGGTACCATGTAAACAGGTGCAAAGAAAAGAGTAGCAGAAAACAGATAGCTGGAATTAAGACGACGTAAGGGGGGATGTGATTCTGGAAAGAAAGAAATGCCGAAAGTACTGCCAGTCAGTATACAGAGAAAATCTAGTTGGGTGTGACTGTAAAACCTCATGCCCCGTCCCTGTCGTGTACTCCTTCCTCTGAGTACCACCTCTTAGCTATTCCACACACTTCCCAAACAGCACTGTCAGCAGGGCCTGTAATTCAAACACACCAGCCTATGGAGAACATTTTACAATCAACAGAAATAGTATTCCAGTCAAAGTAGAGTTTTGATATTCTCTACCAAGTATTTATATTCCTCAAATTTATTTTTTATGGCCATCTATAAGTGTGTGTGTGTGTATCTACACTTTCTACAGCTTTATTAATATGTATGATTTGTGTCTGCACAACCACAGTTCAGATAATGTAAAGAGCAAACACCTTATCATGCTGCCTTGATCTTACTCACAGTACTCTCCCGCTCTCTTGCTAATTTCTTGTGATGACTCACTGACATTTCAAAAAGAAATGCATCCTTCCAAATGTTATGTAAATGAAAACATGCTGTAAATGTCTTTTGAAAATGGCAATTTACACATAGCATAATTTTCTGGAGATTGATTCAACTCATTGCACATAAGACAGTATTCATTAATATGGGTGGTCTGTATGGGTCCGCTATTAAGAATGTCTCAGCTGAGTCATCATTTTTACTTTGATGAGTAAAGCTCCAGAGGCCTACCATTCTAGCACTAAGAATGCCAAATCCATGGAAATCACAGGTTATAGGCTAGTCTGGACTACAGTGAAAGATATTGTCTAATAAATGAAAAGGAACGAAGGAAGAAGGAGGAAAGAGGAAGGAAATAGAGAAAAAAAGAAACAGAGTTTAAGGCAACTATGAACATTTTAGTGTTGGCTTTAAAGTTAGTAGAGTTTTATGTATCAGAACACTGTTCAATGGTCTGTTGGTGGGTCTATTGCAGTATTTAATTTATGAGAACCACAAAGTGTTTATTAGAGTTGCTGCATTATCTAACAACCTAGACAGTCATGTATGAATGCTCTGTGGATCCTTGTTTGATGTTGTTAATATATTTTTTTACATTTTTAATTTATTAGGTTTGTGGTGTGTGTGTGTGTGTGTGTGTGTGTGTGTGTGTGTGTCCACCCATTGGTCTTGCCACGAGAGTAGAGGTCAAACGCCACATGTGAGAATTAGCCCTCTACTTCTGTCACGTTGGTTCTAGAGGTTAAACCTAGGTTGTCAGACTTGGTGGCAAGCATGTTTACACCCTGATCTACCTCAACATCTCTGCTGTCAATATTTTAAAGTGGAAGAACCCTCCTTCTTGCCTTTGTGAAGTCCATTTGAGTTAATCATTTTTCTTAAGGCAATCTCTGTCATAGGGGAAGAAAATAACAACAACAAAAAAAGGAACCCAGTAGAAGGTCATCATTATTACTCCCAGTATCTGACTATTTATTCTTTAGTCACTCATTCCACTGTCCTTAGCTCTGAGAAATTAGGTCCCCTCTTATTATTTATAATTTCATAGCATTTATGTCTTCTATTTACAACTCTGGAAGCCAAGCCACGTGTTTAACATATAATCATTTAATATATTTAGCACATTATCAGCTAATAAACTATTTAGACATATTAAAATCAACCGGTAAAAGTAGGCTAATATACTTTTTATTAAATTTCTATCATCTAGTAACAAACATCACTGATGTAGGTGGCTTCAAGCTAATTAACCGTCTGGCTGATCATTACTATGAATGAATTAGTTGTTTTTTTGTTTTTTTTTTTTTTAATGTGGTGTCCTTTACTACTAATGCTCTTCCTATATTTCTATGTCAACCTACAAACTTCTTTTGCTAGGAATAAATACACTCATGAAAACACATACATTTTTATTTTGTATTCTTATTATTTCCTTATGAACAAATTTTTTTTTTTCACAATTACCTCCACTATTTCCCAGGGAGAACATGAAAATAAATTTGAAGTTAAAACCTTCTTAGTGAATAGAACTGTCAAGAAACTTCTGTTAAAATTGATATGCATATAACAGAACACACACACACACACACACACATAACTAATTATATCCATAAACAATCATTTATTTAAAGCGACTTAATAGTTTTTTCTTTCTCAATGGGTTTCAATGCCTCTGGATTCAATAATGACAGAAATAAATTATAACTTTCAAGCCAATACAAGAAAAAGCACCCGTGGAGACAATGGTACAAAAAAGTAGAGTAAAGCTGGGTGATGCATAGCTAAATATAGCCATTCAAGTTGAACTTTCAGTCTTCAAATATTTTCACATTTTTAAAAGACTCCATGTGGCTATATTCAGATTAATTTTCTGTTCCAAATGATAGTTTAGAACTGATACCATAGAACCAAGAACGGATTATCATTGGTACATTGGTGACTAATGTGGGTGGCAAAGTTAATAAATCTCCAGAAATTCAGGCCAGGTCAACATTTTATAATGTAGGAACTGAAATCTCTATATTTTTTAAATTTTTTTTTTCTTATCAGTTACATTTTATTAACTCTGTATCCCAGCCTTATCCCGATCCCTCATTCCCTCCCAATCCCTCCCTCCCTCCCTCATCTCCACCGTACCCCTTGCCAAGTCCACTAATAGGGGAAACCTCCTCCCCATTCATCTGATCCTGTTTTATCAGGTATCTTCAGGACTGGCTGCAAAGCTCTCCTCTGTGGCCTAACAGGACTGCTCCTCCCTTGGGGGGTGGGGAGGCCAAAGAGCCAGTCATTGAGTTCCTGTTAGAAATAGTCCTTGTTCCCCTCACTATGGGAAAACAATTGGTTACTGAGCTACCACAAGCTACATCTGAGCAGAGGTTCTAGGTTACATTCATACATGGTCCTTGGTTGCATGTCAGTCTCAGAAAAGACCCTGTGCCCAGATATCTTTGGTCCTTGTGGAGCTCCTATCCTTTCCTCATCAGACTAACTCCCCTTCTTTCTTATGATTCCTTGTACTCTGCCAAAGGTTTGGTCATGAGTCTTTGCTTTGAAAACACTGCTAGTTAGAGTCTTTCAAATGCGCTCAGTAGACTCCTGTCATATGTTCAATGCGCATCCCATCTGTCTTTCTAAACGAGGATTGATAATCTTACCCCATGTCTGCTCTCTTGATTATCGTTTTTAGGTGTACAGATTTCATTATGTTTATCATATCTTATAGGTCTATATAAGTGAGTATATACCGTGTTTGTCTTTTTCCTTCTGGGATATTTCACTCAGGATGATCTTTTCTAGACCCCACCATTTGCCTGCAAATTTCATGATTTTCCTTCTTTTTGATTGCTGAGTAGTATTCCATTGTGTAAAAATACCACAATTTCTGTACCCATTCCTCCGTTGATGGACATCTGGGTTGTTTCCAGGTTCTGGCTATTACAAATAAAGCTGCTATAAACATGGTTGAGCAAATATCCCTTTTGTGTACTTGAGCAAACTTTGGGTATATACCTAGCAGTGGTATAGCTGGGTCTTGAAGCACTATTCTTAATTGTCTTAGAAAGCGCCAGATAGATTTCCAGAGTGGTTGTATCAGTTTCCATTCCCACTAGAACTCATTGGCACAGGAGACAACTTCCTGAACAGAATACCAATAGCACAGGCTCTAAGAGCAACAGTCAATAAATGGGACCTCATGAAACTGAAAAGCTTCTGTAAAACAAAGGACACAGTCATCAAAACAAAACACCTGCCTACAGATTGGGAAAGAATCTTCACTAACCCTTTATCTGACAGAGGACTAATATCGAGTATATACAAAGAACTAAAGAAGATGAAAAGCAGCAAACCAAGTAATCCAATTAAAAAATGGGGATCAGAGCTAAACAGAGAATTCTCGACAGAGGAATATTGAATGGCAGAGAAACACTTAAAGAAATGCTCATCCTCATTAGCCATCAGGGAAATGCAAATCAAAACGACCCCGAGATATCACCTTACACCCATCAGAATGGCCAAGATGAAAAACTCAAGGGACAACACATGCTGGAGAGGTTGTGGAGAAAGGGGAACCCTCCTCCACTGCTGGTGAAATCGCTATTTTTAACGTCACTTAATTACCTGGTCTTATAAATTAGTTATACACCATGGATCGCTTTGAATAGTATGTGGTAAGCTATCTTGAATAGGATGTGGGCAAATAATACATGCATGTACTATAAAATTTCATGATCAAAAACAAATAGCAACATCCGGTTATTAGAATGTTCTTATTTCTAGAAAAAGTAAAATGCTGTTCCCTATTAATAAGTTTTTCTAAATTTTTTATTTTTGATATTATAATTTAAATTTATTTCCACATGGATTCTCTGAAAGATTCTATCCATCAGGGTATCAAAGGAGATACTGAGACTCATAGCCAAACTTTGGGCAGAGTGCAGGAATCCTTATGAAAGAAGGGGGAGATAGAAGCACCTAGAGAGGAAGGAACTCCACAAGGAGACCATCAGAGCCAGAAAAAAAATTAAAAATAAAAATAAAAAAATAACAACTTGGGCGAAGGGTCCTACAGAGACCTATACTCCAACCAAGGAGCATTAAGGATAGGGAGAATCTGAAGCTAAATGCCTAGTCAGTCAAAACTAATTCACATAAACATGTACTCATATATGGCCATGGCATGTTCACAGTCCAGACATTTCAAAAGGATGGAAAAAGGGTTGTCATGAGAAAAATTTAAAAAAATTCACCAATTTTCCATAAGGATTTTGGACATATATAGCTTTCAATTTATTTATTTTATGAAATAAAGTTTGTAGTCAAGACTATTTGCTATACACTATGTAGCAAATAGTAATTTCCAAAACTCTCCTCTATTCAGTATTGTTGCTTCTGTGACTATACTTAAGAAAGAAAATGGCATAATGATGCTGGACATCAATTTATAGCACTGTAATTGAGATTGGGCTG
Organism: Psammomys obesus; assembly: GCF_907164565.1. NCBI lineage: Eukaryota > Metazoa > Chordata > Mammalia > Rodentia > Muridae > Psammomys > Psammomys obesus. The sequence continues at coordinate 21,591,859 of NW_026585689.1, forward strand.
AAATCACAGCAATTTTTGAATCAGTATTTTAAAAGAAAAATCAGTAGGTTTTCCTTGTGGAAGCAATCTATATATTCTACTCCTCAAGTATTTCTTTTCTTAAGCTTACACAAGAAGGCATGGCAATTATTTCTCAAGGTTTTATTCTTAGTCAATGATTCACTGGAGGAAAATACTTTGTCTTGATGGGATTCATCAACTTTTTTCATTCCCTTTATGTTTCTCTCTGTCTCCCTGTATGTACGTGTGTGTTCTTTTTTTTTTTTTTTTTTTTTTTTAATGCAACTTCAGCACACAGGGAATGATCCTATTTTGAATTTGATAGGCTGGCTGGTACTTTCTCCTTATACAAAGAGGCATTCTTGAGGAGACGTATACAATTTATACCTGCTTTTGTAGTCAATCTGTAAGATTAAGTTTAGGTAGAAAATGAAAAGATTCTTATTTGGTCAAAGAATCAGAGGTTTTATTGATGGACAACGATCAATGCCTTCACTGGGATGCCAGGGTTAAAATCATTTAAAGGCTTGCAACCTGGTTATTTAAAAGCTGTCTCATTCCCTGTTTAATTCACTGTGACAGTTGAATTAAACTAGCTTTGAAATTCATTGACATTTAATTTGTATATTTTTTATTCTCTTCAATAAATCATATTGTTGAATAATTAAGCCCATAAATTTCTATTTTTTTTCTATTTTCTTAAAATTGTTATCCATAGTAACTTTTTTAGGATATTCCAGGATATAATGTTTTGTTGGATACAGTTTTCTGAGTGGATGATTAAACAGAGAAAAGTAAAACAGTAGAAATTCTATGAAAAGTTAGCAGAAGACCAATATATGTAAATTTAAAAGTACTATATTTAGAAATTTTAGTCAAAATTATCACTAGAAAATTTTCCATTGAAAGCATATTTTGATGCTTTGAGCTGTGTCAAGTTGGCATAAAACTAGCCCATATATTCTTCATTGGGTATTGGAGGTAGGAAATACAGAGTGTAACACTTCCCTTTTTGCTAACTTTTTTTAAAATTCTTTAACTACACTTTATTCTCTTTGTATCCCCCCTGTTGTTCCCTCCCTCCTCCCATCCCAATACCTCCCTTCCTCCACCCTCTGCATGCATGCCCCTCCCCAAGTCCACTGATAGGGGAAGTCTTCTTTTCCTTCCTTCTGATCCTAGTCAATTAGGTCTCATCAGGAGTGGCTGCAGTGTCTTCTTCTGTGGCCTGGTAATGCTGCTTCCCCCTCAGGGGGAGGTAATTAAACAGCAGGCCAATCAGTTCATGTCAGAGACAGTCCCTGTTCCCATGACAATGGAACCCACTTGGGTACTGAACTGCCATGGGCTACTTTTGTGCAGGGGTCTTAGGTTATCTCCATGCATAGTCAGTCCTTGGTTGGAGTATCAGTCTCTGGAAAGACCCCTGTGCTCAGATTTTTTGGATCTGTTGCTCTCCTTGTGGAGTTCCTGTCCTCTCCAGATCTTGCTGTTTCCCACTTCTTTCCTAAGATTCCCTGCACTCTGCCCAAAGGTTGCCCTTAAGTCTTAGCATCTACATTGATAGTCTGCAGGGCAGAGCCTTTCAGAGGTCCTCTGTGTCAGGCTCCTGACTTGTTCCCTCTTTTCTCCTTCTCCTGATGTCCATCCTCTTTGCCTTTCTGGGTAGGAATTGAGCATTTTAGCAAGAGTCCTCCCTCTTGATTAGTTTCTTTAGGTGTACAGATTTAGTAGGTTTATCCTGTATTATATGTCTATATGAGTGAGTATATACCGTGTGCATCTTTCTGCTTCTGGAATAGCTCACTCTTAAGACCTAAAATTGCCTGTAACTCTAAAGTTTCTAATGTGGAAAGCAGTAGTACCCACATATAGTGTTTTTAAAGGACCTGGGTCACCTCTGCTCTTCTCATGGAACCTCTTTTTTGTTTGTTTGTTTTTCCTTTTGTTTTTCAAGACAGAGTTTTTCTGTATAACCCTGGTTGTCCTGGATCAGGCTGGCCTGGAATTCAGAGATTTGCCTTCCTCTGCATTCTAAGTGCTAGGACCATGGTATTTTTGTTGTGATTAAAGTTGTTTATTTTAAAAAAAAGAAAGCATATTTTAAAACAATATGTTTTTGAACATTTTTGATGTTTCATATAATTCACAGTGTTTAAATAAGGAAAATTTTCTACTGACATATCATTAAGAAATATAGTTTGGTCAAATAAACATATTGTAAATGAAATATCATGAAGAATGGTAAGATTAATTTTTCTGAGATTTAATAATTTTCATAGTAATGAGATTTTCAGTTCACATATTAGGTGATTTTAGCTAAAATATATTGAGAACATAGAATTAGTAAATAAAAACATTAGGTAGTTCTTCTTGAAGAACAAAATAGCAGTATGGTGTGTTCAAGAAAATCACCTCTTCTGACTGAGATAAAAATATGAAAATGGTGATTATAAGGAGAATGACTTGAAAGGTCACTTTACACACATGTGAAATGAAAATCCCTGGATCTCACCACTTCCCACCTTACATAATTGTAAGACAGTTTCTTCTGGTTGTAATATATAATAAACGAATTTGTACATGGAAAACAGACTCTCAAGCCATAAACAAATAACTATTTATACTTTCTTTTTCTTTTTACATTTCACTGTAGATGTGGAGTCCAAATGCAGTAAACGTCATACATGAGCTTTGACACTTTCAATACTAGAACTTATCCTAGGTGCTCAGAGTTCATATCAATTCAAATCTAGATTCAAAATTGATTAACAGTGAAATTGTATTTGTTCCATGATGGTCGTCTTACAGTTCAGTGCATGGATCTCAAATTTAAAATAAGTAAATAGGGATCTTTAAGTTTTTCAAATGGTGTGAGTATTGAATGCAACCTAATTTTTTTTCACATATAAACTTTACTAATAGATATTTTTTTTGTTTTTTAAATTTTATTTTACATCCTTGTGGCCCCATCCCTCCTCCTCCCCCCAGTTCCACTCTTCTTCCCTTTCCCTCCTCTACTCCCCTTTTCTCAGAAAAGTGGATCTCCCTTTTCCATCCAGCCAAGCTCATCAAGTTGCATCAGTATTGAGCATGTGTTCTTAAGGCTCCCATGGCCTGGCCAGGCAGTCCATCCAGGAAAAGTGCTGAAAAGGCTGGCAAGTGAGTCTGTGACCAACGTAGTCCACACTTCCCTTACTAGAGTATCCAAATGAGGCCTAAGCTGCCCATCTGCTACGTCTCTGTAGAAATCCCAGGTCCAGTTTCTGCGTGCTTCAGTCCCAGCAAGTCCCTCTGGGCCCTGATTAATTGGCTGTGTTGGTCTTCTTGTGGAGCTCCTGTCACCTCCTGGTCCTTTTCTGTAAGGACACTGTCAATAGAAAGAAAGGACAGTCTACAGATTGGTAAAAGATCTTCACCAATCCTACACCCGACAAAGGGCTAACATACAAAATACATAACAAGGCCAAGATATAAAACACCAATAAATAAAATAAATCAATTAAAAAACAGGGGAACAGAAATAAACAGAGAGATCTCAACAGAGAAATATTAAATGGCCATCAAGCATTTAAAGAAGTGGTCAACATCTTTAGTCATCAAGGAAATGCAAATCAAAATGACTCTGAGATTCTATCTCACACAGGTCAGAATGGCTAATACCAAAATCTCAAGCAAAAGCACATGCTAGCGAGGATGTGGAGAAAGGGGAACATTTCTCCATTGCTGGTAGGAGTGTCATTTAATCTTTTAATAAAAAAAAAAAAAAAGATGTAACGAGTATCCACAAGCACATGATTTACCCTGTAGAAAAGAAATTTCTATTTAAACACATTTATGAGATTAAGCACATTCAATACAACTTAATTTAAGAAAGTAGTTTTTATTATTTTTTTAATATTAGTTACAGTTTGTTAACTTTGTATCTGTGTTGTATCCCACTCCCTCTTTCCCTCCCAATCCCACCCTCCTACCCTCATCTCCTCCCTGCCCCTTTCCAAGTCCACTGATAAAGGAGAACCTCCTCCCCTTCCATCTGATACTGGTTTATCAGGTGTCTTCAGGACTGGCTGCACAGTTCTCCTCTGTGTCCTACCAAGGCTGCTTCTCCCAGGGTGGAGTGTGTGGGGGTCGAAGAGCCAGCCATAGAGTTCATGTCAGAAACAGTCCCTGTTATCCTTATTGGGATACCTACTTGGATACTGAGCTACAAAGGACATTTTATTATATTATCTGATACTATAATAAGGAATAAGCTAGATAAATAATCACAGTGAATTTCATTGGAACTTCAGAAATTAGTATAGAAGCTCACATCTCATCATTTCTCATTAAATATAGTAAGACATTCAATTTCTATACCTATTTGTAAGAAACTTTGTAATGGACTTTACAATTATATTTACATACTTATAGATATTAAAATTGAATTATTTATTTATCAATAAAATTATATGTAAACACAGCTTTTATTTGTAACTACTTAATATTTTATTTAAGTTCTTGTTCATCATCAATCTTACGAATATTTATAATAGCTATAATGGCACTTGTTTAATTTTAAGGCTTTATAAATTCACTGAACATTGTTAAGTTGTTTCCCATGTAACTGACCATGTAAGACTCATTTTTAAGAATAATTAGTACTACAAACATGGTTGAGCAAATGTCCTTGTTGTGTACTTGAGCAAATTTTGGGTATATACCTAGCAGTGGTATAGCTGGGTCTTGAGGAAGCGTTATTCCTAATTGTCTGAGTAAGCACCAGATTGACTTCCTACCATGTTTGTAGCAGCTTTATTCATAATAGCCAGACCTGGAAACAACCCAGATGTCCATCAACGGAGGAATGGATACAGAAATTGTGGTATTTTTACACAACGGAATACTACTCAGCAATCAAAAATGAGGAAATCATGAAATTTGCAGGCAAATGGTAGGACCTAGAAAAGATCATTCTGAGTGAAATATCCCAGAAGGAGAAAGACAAACTTGGTATACACTCACTTATATAGACCTACAAGATATGACAAACATAATGAAGTCTTTACACCTAAAGAAGATAAACAAGAAAGCAGACACAGGGTAAGATGATCAATCCTCACTTAGAAAGACAAATGAGATGTGCACTGGATGCCTGACAGGAGTCTACCGCAGAAGGCACCTGAAAGATCCTACCAAGCAGCGTTTCAAAACAGATACTAAGACTTATAACCAAACCTTCGGCAGAAAGGGAGTTAGTATGACAGGAAAAGGATAGGAGCCCCACAAGGACCATATATATCTGGGCACAGGGTTTTTTTCTGAAACTGTTTCTCCAACCAAGGACCATGTATGGATATAACCTAGAACCTTTACTCGGACGAAGCTCATGGTAGTTTAATAACCAATTGGTTTCCCACTAGTAAAGAGAACAGGGACTATCTCTGACAGCAACTCAATGGCAGGCTCTTTGGCCTCCCCACCCCCCAAGGGAGGAGCAGTCCTGCTTGGCCACAGAGGAGGACTTTGCAGCCAGCCCTGAAGATACATGATAAAAGAGAGCCAGAGGAAAGGGGAGAAGGTCCTCCCCAATCCATGGACTTGAAAAGGGGCAGGGAGATGCTGAGGGAGGGAGGGTGGGATTGGGAGGGAGTAAGGGAGGGGATACAGCTGAAATACAGAGTTAATAAAATATAACTAATAATAATAAACAATAAAAAATAAGACTTAAAAAAAGAATAATTAATACTAATAATATTTTTCCAAACAACTGATTCATCGGTTCTCTGTTGAATGTTGATGTATACAATATTTTCATTAATTAAGAGTACATTCTTCATAGGAAACATTCCCTAATAGAGCAAGTATGAGGAGATTTAGCTGTGATATTTAATATCCCAAACAAATGACTTCCACCTTCTCTACTGAAATGATAATTCTGTCCTTTATAAACAAAAATATACTCCACTGGACCAAAGAACACAATGCAGGAATTTTCTGGTGTATCTTCTACCTATGGACAGTAATTTTCCATTTTCCCCACTCATTCATCTAGTATTCAGAAATCTCTACTGCACTCAGTTTTTATGTATTCTACTTCTTTTCTTACTTAAAGCATGTTTCTTAGGTATCTGGTGGCATTTGTGATGGTTCATCCTCTGCTAATACTGAAACATTTATTGAAACTTCGAGCAAAACCATAACTATTCTTTGTCTATCCAATAACATTGAGAGGAGCCATAAATACTTACATGTTGGAGATTGGTCTTATGGCTGTTACAAGCCCTTAAGATCTTTTTACACTTATCTTTGTTTCATAAACCTGACGATAACATATCTGATTGGTTGAGTAAACAACCTATACCTGGGAAGGGCAGGATGGAGAAGGTGTGTCTAAGGTTCCAGGGCTTTGGAGGACAGAGGGAATAACAGGAGACAAGGCTGACTTGAAGAAAAGAGGAAGTAGAACAGCATAATACATGCTGGTGAGGAGGAAGGACTCTGAGAATGGTGTGGATGGAAAAAACCCATATGACGAATACAAGCAAGTATTTATAAGATTATGGATATAAGTAGTTTAGATGAGGATGATTAAGGCAGATGGCATTGGATGGGGACTGAGCGGTGAATGGTAAGGTAAAAATATCTGCCTCGTCCAAGGTAAATAAGGCAATAATAAAATCTAACAGGTGCCTGTGTCTTATTATTTGTGGTAGCAGGTTAGATAATACTGCCACAATACTCTTAGGACTAATAATAAACATTATGTAACCCAACACAGTTTTCTTTATTCTTTACTATAACACTTGTGGCACAGAAAAAGAATTTAAATAGGTTCATTGGAAACATGAGTTTGAATTTTACTAGGAACGAAGCTGAAGCTACCACTACTCTCTTTCCAGTTACACCATTTGTGGATACATATAAAAAATGAATGACCTTGGCACATCAAAGAGATTCCCATATACATATGCTTTTGGTGCACTGGTTTCAGGAGTTAAGACACAGGCTCAGCAGACATTTCATTACGTTTCATTAACGGATGATTATATAAAGATATGAGATAAGCGATGGAACATAGTTGAGCTGTGAAGGAGTGGCGACCTGCCATCTGCAACATCAGCAACAAAAAGATGGTACAGGACACTATCCCGAGCAGAGGAGGTCTCAGCATATGGACTAAATACTTAACGATCTTTTAGATGTGGATATTTTAAAAACAGTCAGTTGGATGTATAGTAGTAAGAATTAGGGACTGAGAAGAGTGGAGGGTAAAAGAGAACAGTGTGAGGACAGATAGAGAACAAATATCTGAGCAAGGTGACAGAGACATGCTGATTTGGTATTATCTACCACACAGTGAGGTGAATGTAGTTCACAATAACCTATTACAGGCATTATGAATAATAAGAAAAGGAGCTTCAGTGCTCAAAGCACAAAATAGTTACGAGGAGAGTCACATTAATTACCCTGATTTCATCAATACATCTGAGGGTACATGTTTAAATTCATTGAAACATCATAATTTGCCTCATAAACCTAGATGATTATTGTATATTAAGATTATTTAAAAGGTTTAACAAAACAGTATTAGCTACAGTCATTTATTAATATATTGAATTATCAGAATATATTCTTCAAATTAGAACAATTAAAATAGTAATTTTGGACTTTTATGATAGTTCACCTGGTAAAATAGTTAGCAGGCCAAGCATAAAGTCAAGAGTGAGGAAGCCTAGAATATATGCAGGAACAAGGAAACTGTAGAATCCACTTGTAACCATTGTGTGCAACAGACAAAAAATTGGGATTCCAGAGAAGTTGAAACCCAGACTAGCTGAAATGGTGAGACTCAGGCTCAACAATGGACCCACATCAAAACGTGAGGTGGAGATAATTTATGAAGATATACACAATCCACTTTAAGAGCAAACATTTGAAGCCACATATATGAGCTCACACATGTGGGAATATAATATGCATTCACACATATACACAGTATTCATATATATGTGTGTGTGTATATATATATATATATACACACACACACACATACATAATACACACATACATACAAGTTGATTAGTACATGAAAAGAATGAGAGTGAGGAAGAACAGTCTAATCATTGGACACACACACGTTCATCATAAATAATTATCAACAATAGTACTTAATTGTTAGAAATGGTTCCTTTTAGGTAATCATTAACCAACTGACCTCAGAAATTCACAGCTTATCATTTCTCTATATGCTTAAAAATAAGGCCATAGTAACTATAATAAAGTAACTAAAGAACCTGATTGACTTGGTGATTTTCTCATCATTAAACTGCCAGCAATAATACATGTACTGAGCATCATAGGAGAGCATAATCTGGGCTCCATAAAGGTCAGACAGTGGGTGTATGAGAGTTAGGGTGTTGGGTCCAGCCAATACAAGTGAATTCTCACATAACCGTCACAGATCTTGTGAAATCATGAGGGCTAACGTCCTCAGAAAGTTTGAAAAACATAGGCTTAATATATTGTCGATCCTTTACTTCATCCACCAGAAGAGAAAGCATTCTTTCACTTAATGGTGATTACAGAAAGAGAAAACTCTTAATTCATAAAAAAAGGATGAAGTTAGGAAAGAGAATTCGGCTATTTTATGAGTGTGAAATTTCAATGGTGTGAAAATAATTAATAGCATCAATATTAAAAATTAAACATAATGATTTCAACAGAAATGTCCTGTGCCAAAGAGTTGTCTTTCAAAGTAAAATGGCTGCTGCAGTGAGAGTTGTGTTGCTATCTTCTGAGATGCAAGAAGTTTGAAGTTTAAAGGAGAAATTCAGTAGTAATTGTACATAAAAGTAGAAAGTATCAGTCTCAGAAAAGACCCTGTGCCCAGATATATTTGGTCCTTGTGGAGCTCCTATCCTTTCCATATCATACTAACTTCCCTTCTTTCATATGATTCCCTGCACTCTGCCGAGGGTTTGGTTATGAGTCTTAGTGTCTGCTTTGAAACACTGCTAGGTAGAGTCTTTCAGATGCCTTTTGTGATAGACTCCTGTCATAAGTTCAATGCACATCCCATTTGTCTTTCTAAATGAGGATTAATCACCTTCGCCTGTGTCCACTTTCTTGATTATCTTCTTTAGGTGTGTAGATTTCATTATGTTTATCATGTCTTGTAGGTCTATATAAGCGAGTATATGCCAAGTTTGTCTTTCTCCTTCTGGGATACTTCACTCAGAATGATCTTTTCTAGATCCCACCACTTGCCTGCAAATTTCATGATTTCTTCCTTTTTGATTGCTGAGTAGTATTCCATTGTGTAAAAATACCACAGTTTCTGTATCCATTCCTCCGTTGATGGACATCTGGGTTGTTTCCAAGTTCTGGCTATTACAAATAAAGCTGCTATGAACATGGTTGAACAAATGTCCTTGTTGTGTACTTGAGCAAATTTTGGGTATATACCTAGGAGTGGTATAGCTGGGTCTTGAGGTAGCACTACTCCTAGTTGTCTGAGAAAGCGCCAGATTGACTTCACTCAACCAAGGACCATCTATGGATATAACCTAGAACTTCTGCTCGGATGTGGCCTGTGGTAGCTCAGTAACCAAGTAGTTTTCCAAAGTAAGGGGAACACGGACTATTTCTAATAGGATCTCAAGGGCAGGCTGTTTGACCCCCACCCCAGGGGAGGAGCAGTCTGTTAGGCCACAGAGGAGGACTTTGCAGCCAGCCCTGAAGATACCTGATAAAACAGGGTCAGATGAAAAGGGAGGAGGTCCTCCCCTATCAGGGGACTTGGAAAGGGGCAGGGAGGAGACCAGGGAGGGAGTGTGGGGTTGGGGAGGGAATGAGGGAGCGGGATACAGCTGGGACACAGAGTTAACAAAATGTAACTAAAAAGAAAAATAAAATAAAAATAAAAAAATTAAATAAAAAAAAAAGCAGATGCTGGTAGAACACTGGTTATTAACAGCCATTAGTTCTTTTGAATTACTAAATAAACTTCTCATTTTGCAAATGTAAAAAAAAAAAAAAAAGTAGAAAGTAAATATGCTGTCTTAAGGATCTTGAAAACCAAAATGCAATATATATATTTTTTATAGAAATGAGAACAAATGAATTTGTACTCAAATAAATTTATACTGAAACTGAAGAACTTTTCATCTATTATAAAAATTATTAAAATTATAAAAATATTAAAGCTATCAATTAATGTAACCTATTATATAACATCAATAAAGAACAAAGCTTAGTAGAGGGTTCATTTGGGGAACTGCTGAGTTTACATTTTGGTCATACATGGTAAGCAGTACAAAGAACTTTAAAACTTTTGCTGAAAGATCTCATTTATTGATTGTTGCTCTTAGAGCCTATGCTGTTGGTGTTCTATTTAGGAAGTTGTCTCCTGTACCAATGAGTTCTAGGCTCTTTCCCACTTTTTCTTCTAACCAATTTAGAGTATCTGGTTTTATGTTGAGGTCTTTGATCCACTTGACTTTAGTTTTGTGCAGGGTGATAAATATGGAACTATTTTCATTTTTCTGCATGTAGACATCCAGTTGTACCAGCACCATTTGTTGAAGATGCTGTCTTTTTTCCATTGAATGGTTTTGGCTTCTTTGTAAAAAATCAAGTATTCATAGGTGTGTGGGTTTATTTCTGGGTCCTCTATTCTATTCCATTGAGACTCCTTTCTGTTTAATAAATGGGACCGCATGAAACTGAAAAGCTTCTGTAAAGCAAAGACAATGTCGTCAGAACAAAATAACAGCCTAAAGGCTGGGGAAGGATCTTCACCAGCCCTATATCTGACAGAGAGCTGATATCCAGAATATATAAAGAACTAAAGAAGCTTAAAAGAAATACCTCAAGCAATACAATTAAAAAATGGGGTATGGAGTTAAACAGAGAATTCTCTGTAGAGGACTATAGAATGGCAGAGAAACACTTAAAGAAATGTTCAAAGTCCTTAGCCATCAGAGAGATTCAAATCAAAACGACCCTGACATTTCACTTTACACCCATCAGAATGGCCAAGATCAAAACTCAAGTGACAACACATGCTGGAGAGGATGTGGAGAAAGGGGAACCCTCTTCCATTGCTCTTGGAGATATAAACTGGTACAAGCACTTTGGAAGTCAATCTGCTGCTTTCTCAGACAAGTAGGAATAGTGCTTCCTCAATATCTAGCTATACCATTCCTAGGCATATATCCAAAAGATGCTCAAGTACACAACAAAGATATTTGCTCAACCATGTTTGTAGCAGCTTTATTTGTAATAGCCAGAACCTGGTAACAACCCAGATGTCCTTCAGCTGAGGAATGGATACAGAAATTGTGGTATACTACACAATAGAATATTACTCAGCAATGAAAAACAAGGAAATCATGAAATTTGCAGGTAAATGCTGGGAACTGGAAAAGATCATCCTGAATGAGGTATCCCAGAAGCAGAAAGAACCGTACAGTATATACTCACCACAAAAGACAAAAGGGAAGAGATACTCAACATCCTTAGCCATCAGGGAGAGGCAAATCAAAACGACCCTGAGATTTCACCTTACACCCATCAAAATGGCTAAAATCAAAAACTCAAATGACAACACATGCTGGAGAGGTTGTGGAGAAAGGGGAACCCTCCTCCATTGCTGATGGGAATGTCAACTGGTACTACCACTTTGGAAGTCAATCTGGCACTTTTTCAGACAATTAGGAATAGTGCTTTCTCAAGACCAAGCTATACCACTCCTAGGCATATACCCAAAATTTGCTCAAGTACACAACAAGGACATTTGCTCAACCATGTTTATAGCAGCTTTATTTGTAATAGCCAGAACCTGGAAACAACCCAGATGTCCATCAATGTAGGAATGGATACAGAAATGGTGGTACTTTTACACAATGGAATACTACTCAGCAATTAAAAACAAGGAGATCATGAAATTTGCAGGCAAATGTGGTATCTAGAAAAGATCATTCTGACTGAGGTATCCCAGAAGAAGAAAGGCACACATGGTATATATTCATTCATATAAACCTGTAAGATAGGATAAACATACTGAAATATATACACCTAAAGAAGATAAAGAAAGAGGACCCAGGTAAGATGATCAATCCTCACTTAGAAAAACAAATGGAATGGACATTGGAAGTAGGAGAAAACAAGTAACAGGACAGGAGCCTACAGCAGAGGGCCTCTGAAAGACTCTACCTAGCAGTGTATCAAAGGCAGATACTGAGACTTTAACCAAACTTTCGGCAGAGTGCAGGGAATCATATGAAAGAAGGGGGAGTTAGTATGACCTGGAGAGGACAGGAGCTCCACAAGAACCAAATATATCTGGGCACAGGGCTCTTTTATGACTGTTTCTCCGACCAAGGACAATGTATGGATATAAGCTAGAACCTCTGCTCAGTATCCAAGTGGGTACCCTAGTAAGGGGAACAGGGACTATTTATGACATGAACTCAATGGCTTGCTCTTTGCCCTCCCCATCCCTGAGGGAGGAGCAGCCCTGCATAGCCACAGAGCAGGACTATTTGCAGTCAGTCTTGAAGAAACCTGATAAACCAGGACCAGATGAAAGGGGAGGAGGTCCTCCTCGATCAGTGGACTTGGAAAGGGGCAGGGAGCAGATGAGGGAGGGCGGGTGGGATTGGAAAGGAATGAGGGAGCGAGATAAATCTGGAATACAAAGTTAAAAAACTGTAACTAATATTAAAAAAATAAAAAATAAATAAAAATTATAAATAATAAAAATAACTCTTGCTGTGATTTGCAGTAACTTCTTTGTATTGACAATAAATTTCTACAATTTATACTCATATTTTCTTTAATTATTTTTTAATTATTATTATTATTTTTTACTACAGAGTTTAGGTTAGGTAGTTTGCTTCGAATGAAGTATTCAGATATCTATTCACAGACCATTAATCTGAGATCTTTGCAAAGGGGCTCATTTATTTCAGGAATAACTTATATACCACAAACTATTCCACACAGTTCACACAGGATGGTGCAGTGGTGGAGACATTTAACAAGTTAACTATGTATGTCTGATGACATCTGATAAAAACATAATAGCAACTTGCCTTTTTTCAGTCCTGGTTTGAGTTTTTAAAACAATTAAAATAAATTTATTTTCAAAGAATTTTTAACAATCATGGAATCTTATAATAGATTGAAATATTATAAGTAGTAATCTTCAGCAATTTAAAAAAATATTCACATACAGTAACTCCTCAATTTACAACAATATGAAATAAATACTATATAAGTTTTTTTTTTGAATTTTATTTTTTTCTTATCAGTTACATTTTATTAACTCTGTATCCCTGCCGTGTCCGGATCCCTCATTCCCTCTCAGTCCCTTCCTCCCTCCCACATCTCCACAGTGCCCCTTTCCAAGTCCACTGATAGGGGGGACCTCCTCCCCATTCATCTGATCCTGTTTTATCAGGTATCTTCAGGACTGGCTGCAAAGCTCTCCTCTGTGGCCTAACATGACTGCTCCTCCCTTGGGGGGTGGAGAGGCCAAAGAGCCAGTCATTGAGTTCCTGTCAGAAATAGTCCTTGTTCCCCTCACTATGGGAAACCAATTGGTTACTGAGCTACCACAGGCTTCATCTGAGCAGAGGTTCTAGGTTATATCCATACATGGTCCTTGGTTGAATGTCAGTCTCAGAAAAGACCCTGTGTCCAGATATTTTCTTTTTTTTATTTTATTAACTACAGTTTATTCACTTTGTATCCCAGCTGTAGACCTCTCCCTCATTCCCTCTCAATCTTACTCTCCCTCCTTCATCATCTCCCATGCCCCTCCCCAAGTCCACTGATAGGGAAGGTCATCTTCCTCTTCCCTCTGACCCTAGACCATCAGGTCTCATCAGGAACTGGCTGCATTGTCTTCCTCTGTGGCCTGGTAAGGCTACTCCCTCATCAGGTAGAGGTGATTAAAGAGCCAGTCACTGAGTTCATGTCATATACAGTCCCTGTTCCTCTTACTAAGGAACCCACTTGGACACTGAGCTGTCATGGACTACATCTGTGTAGGGATTCTAGGTTATCTCTGTACATGGTACTTGGACTATCAGTCTCAGAAATGACCCCTGTGCCAAGGTTTTTTGGTTTTGTTGCTCTCCTTGTGGGGCCCCTTTCCCATCCAGTTCTTTCTGTCTCCCCCTTCTTTTCTATGATTCTCTTCACTCTAACCAAAGTTTGGCTAAGTAAAGCTGATTTTACCTTTTAAAATAGAGTTTATACCTCTTAGAGCACATATTGATTTTTACTGAGTATACTGTGTTCTATTTATCTGTATAACTTTAAAACATACATATATACATAAATCAGTATTGATGATACATATAAGAGAGATCATTTTCTCTTGTTTGCTTGCAGACTCCTAGGTTGTTTTAAATTTAGACATCAAATAATGTCCTAACACAAATTTTCTTTAGTTTCTCGTGCCTGCTAAATTAGGCATCTTGAAATTATATTCACATAAGCATTTAGTAGATATGAAATGAGATGGAGGTGTTTATTTTCAACTCCATTTTGTTTTTACGTGTGAGGCAACCATTCTGTCTATTATGAGGGACATTAAAATGGTGGAAAAAAGATTTATTAGTTCTAAAATATTTTTGATGTTGAAAGATATCTGACAAAAATTGTGGCTGTCTCACTTAATTAACTAAGCAACAATCTGTGACTATAACTATAAAGGGCTACATTTTAATTATATGGTGGGGTGTGTCATTTCCTTGCAATTATTTATGACTCTAGTCTTATTCAGAAACCTTGTCTTAGAAGATTGCTAAGCTCAATAATGTATGATTATGTTTCTCTTATAAAATGTGCAATGTCTACAAAAGAATGTATGCAGAATTAAATGAGACTTACACTTACAATACTCAAAAGTAACTTCCTATCCTTATACTCAAATTTTCATGTTACACGGTATAAGGATTTAAGGGAATTTTTAATGCTTGAGATATTTCAACAACTCATATCACTTGGGTACAAGTAGACAACTATGTGCACAAGTTTGGTAAAGATATTCATTGCCAAATGATATAATTTCTTCTTTCACATATTCATAGACAGAGATCTGATCATTGTTAGAGTCTTTTTTGAATTATTGCCTTCAGGGTAGACTGAAACTAAGGCTACTCATCTATTTTAAATACATATTTCCAAGTCCAGATGATTTATAAAAACAGTATTTTTATCATAATCTCTGTTGCTTAGAATTGTAATGGTAATAACACATTATTAATTTAACGGGGGACAGAGACAAAATTTACTGGTGCTCCAGTCCTCATAAAGGAGAAGAAAACCGTGCATTAATCTATGGCTCATAACATAAAATAATACTACATTTAGAACAGTGATGGCATAGTAGTTAGTAGTAGCTATGTGTGCCTTGAAATAAGGATGAAAACGTGATATCTCAACATATTTCACCGAACTCAACTTTCCTATCTTAGGTTGAATGTAGCATTGCTACTACCAAATTTAAAAAAAAAAAAAAAAAAAAAAAACAACAACGTATTTTATGTATATTTAAACAGAGATCAGGGTTAACATTCAGTAATATTACATTTTTTACCCTGTTTTATTATTTTTTAAATATTAATTACAGTTTATTCACTTTGTATCCTAGCTGTGGTCCCCTCTCTCATTCCCTCCCAATCCCACCCTCCATACCTCATTACCTCCTATCTCCCTCTCCAAGTCCATGATAAAGGAGGTCCTCCTCCCTTTCATCTGACACTTACTTGTTAGGTCTCATCAGTACTGGCTGCATTGTCTTCCTCTGTGGCCTGGCAGCCTACCACAGAGGGCCTCTGAAAGACTCTACCCTGCAGGGTATCAAAGCAGATGCTGACAATCACAACCAAACTTTGGGAAGAGTGCAGAGAATCTTATGAAAGAAGGGGGAGATAGGAAGACCTGGAGAGGACAGGAACTCCACAAGAAAAGCAACAGAACTATTACTTTTGTTCAGATTTAGTCCCTTTCGTTTTTCTCCTGTCACTCACAGTGTTTCTTAGTCACTTTTCATGCTAATATATTACTATCTCTTTCCTAGTCCCTTGGAGAAAATTCTGCCTAACCCTTTTAATTATATTGTGATGCTGTGGAGAACATTGTGAGGAGTTCTCCTTTGGAAAATTTCCATTTTTTTTTTTATCTTTACTGTCTTTAAAAGAAAGGCTCATATGTTAGAAACTAAGTCCCAAACCCAGGACACTACCAGGAGAAAACAGAAGCTTTAAGAGATGGCATTTACTTTGAAGAACATAGATAATTAGGGAGATGTCTTTTCCAGGATATCTGCACTCTACTCTCTCTTCTTAGGCTCTCTCTCTTTCTTGTTTATGGCTACTATGAACTAAGTACTTCTATTCTATCCATACTTTCCCTGCTAAGTCAAACTTCATCCAAACAGAACCCAAAACAATGTATCCAAATGATTGTATGTTAAAATATCTGAAACAATGAAATCCAGTAAATATTTTCTTTTTATGAAGGATTTATATTTTAACAGAATGCTCAATAAAAGCAAGTTTGCAAAACACTAAATCTAGAGAACAAAGAAAAATATTAAAAGCAGCAAAGAAAAAAGGCCAAGTAACATATAAAGGTAGACCTATCAGAATCACACCAGACTTCTCAACAGAGACTATGAAAGCTAAAAGGACCTGGCAGATATCATGCAGATTCTTACGTGCAACAGATGCCAACCTAGACTACTATACCCAGCAAAGCTTTCAATCAACACATGAAGTAAAAAAAAAAATTCCTTGAGAAAACTAGACATAAACAATATTTATACAGCAACTTAGCCCTACAGAACATACTAGAAGGAAAACTCCAATTCAACAAAATCAACTACACCTAAGAAAACATAGGATATAGATAACTTCACAACAAAAAATTAAAAGAAAACAAGCATAGAAACACAGTAACAAAACTAACTCCACAATAAAAGAAACTAACATTCATTATTCACTATTATCTATCAACATCAATGGACACAACTCTCCAATAAGAAGACACAGACTAATAGAATGGTGTAGAAACAGAATCCAACATTCTGCTGCATCTAAGAAAAACAACTCTGCAACAAAGATAAACACTACCTCAGAGTAAAGGGCTGGGAAAATGTTTTTCAAGCAACAGACCCAGAAAACAAGCTGGGATAGCTATCCTAGTATCTAATATATTTCAACCAAAATTAATCAGCAAATATGAAGAAGTACTCTTCATTTTCATAAAAAAAATTCACTAAGAGGATATCACAATCCTGAACATCTATGCCCCAAATACAGAAGCACCTATGGTTTGTAAATGAAACATTATTGAAGCTGAAATTACTCATTGATCCCACTATTACAGTATCTAGATCATCTAGACAGAAGCTAAACCAGGAAATTACAGTTAAAGAGGTCCTGTATCAAATGGACATAATAAATATCTACAAAACTTTTTACCCAAACTCAAAAGAGTATACCTTCTTTTTAGCACCTCAAGGAATTTTCTCAAAAATTGACCATATAGTCAGGAAAAAGGCAAGCCTCAACAGATACAAGAAGATTGAAATAATTCCTTGTTTCCTATCAGACCACAGTGGCCTAAAACTAGACCTGAACAACGATGGAAATAACAAAAATCATACATACACATAGAAACTAAACAACTCCCTACTCAATGACAGCTTGGTCATGGAAGAAACGAAAAAAAGAATTTAGAGATTTCCTAAAATTCAATGAAAATGTATCAAAGCACATGATGAGTTTCAGAGCCAAAATTTAGGCCGAGTGCAGGAAATCTTATGAAAGAAGGGCAGATAGAAAGACTTGGAGAAGACAGAAGCTCCACCAGGATAGCAACAGAACCAAGAAATATGGGCCTAAGGGTCATTTCTGAGACTGATATTTGAACCAAGGACCATGTATGGAGATAACCTAGAACATCTGCAAAAATAAAGTCATGGTAGCCCAGTCTTCAAGTGTGTTCCCTAGGAAGGGAAAAAGGGACTGTCTCTGACATGAACTCAGTGGCTGGCTCTTTGATCACCTCCCCCTGAGCAGGGAACAACCTTACCAGGCCACAGAGGAAGACAATGCAAGAGACCAAATAGGCTAGGGTCAGATGGAAGGGGAGGAGGACCTCCACTATCAGTGGACTAGGGGAAGAGCATGGGAGATGAGGGAGGAAAGGTGGGATCCTGTAGGGGGCTATAGCTGAGATACAAAGTGAGTAAACTGTAATTAATATAAAAAATTAAAATAAAAAGAAAATCAAGGCACAACTAACCCAAATATATGGGACACAATGAAAGAAATGGAAAGAGAAAAATTCATATCAATAAGTGCCTTCAGGAAGAAGTTGAGACATCCCATACAACCAACTTAATGACACACCTAAAAGCTCTAGAAAAAAAAGGAGACACACCCAAGAAGAGTAGACAATTGGAAATAATCAAACTCAGAGCTGAAATCAATGAATTGGAACCAAAGAAAACAATAAGAAGAATCAATGAGACCAAGACCTGGTTCTTTGAGAAAATCAGCAAGATAGACAAACACTTAGCCAAATTAACTAAAAGGCAGAGATAAACTATCCAAATTGGCAAAATCATAAATGAGAATATTGGACATGACAACAGACACTGAGGAAATCCATACAATCATTAGGTCTTATTACAATAGCCTACATGCCCCAAAATTTGAAAATCTAAATGAAATGGACAATTTTCTTTTTAGATTCCATTTACCAAAAATAAATCAAGATTAGGTAGATAGATTAAATCATCCTATATCCCCCTAGTATATAGAAGTAGTCATCAAAATCTCCCTTCCAAAAAAAGCACAGGGCCAGAGGGTTTCAGTGAAAAATTCTACCAGATATTCAAAGAAGACCTAACTCCAATTCAACTTCAAACTGTTCTACGAAATAGAAACTGAAAGAACATTACCAAACACATTCTATGACACCACAGTCACCTTGATATCAAAAGAGAACTTCAGACTTATCTCTCTTATGAACACTGATGCAAAAATACTCAATAAAACACTTGCAAATGGAATCCAAGATCACATAAAAGATATCATCCACCATAACGAAGTGGGCTTCATCCCAGCCATGCAGGGGTGGTTCAATATAGGCTAATTGATCAATGTAATCCATCATGTAAACAAACTGAAGGCAGAAAGCACATTCATCTCCTTAGATGCCGAAAAAGCTTTTGACAAAATCCAACACCCATTCATGTTTAAAGTCTTGGAGAGATCAGGGATACAAGGCACATACCTAATTATAGTAAAGACAATATACAGCAAGCCTATTGCCTATATCCTTCTTCTTATGAAAGAAGGGGGATGTGAAGGGCAATGGAATCGAATAAAAGAACTAGAAAAAAACTATCAAACTAAACAGAGAGAAACTTAAGTCAATCCCACTGAAATCAGGGACAAGGTAAAGAGGCCCACTCTCTCTGTATCTCTTCAACATAGTACTTAAAATCCTAGCTAGAGCAATAAGACAATTAAAGAAAATGAAGGGGATACAAATCAGAAAGGAAGAAGTGAAAGAATCACTATGTGCAGTGGATATGATAGTAGGTATCAAAGTAGATGCTGAGACTCATAGCCAAACTTTGGGCAGAGTACAGGGAATCTTATGAAAGAAATGGGAGATAGAAAGACATGGAGAGAACAGGAGCTCCATGAGGAGAACAAAAGCTCCAAAAACCTTGGCACAGGGGTCTTTTCTGAGAATGGTACTCTAACCAACTACCATGCATGGAGATAACCTCAAACCCCTGCACAGATGTAGCCCATGGCAGCTCAGTGCCTAAGTGGGTTCCCCAGTAATGGGAATAAGGACTGTTTCAGACATGAACTCATTGGATGGCTCTTTGATCACCTACCCTGGATCAGGGAAGCAACCTTACCAGGACAAAGCAAAAGACAATGAAGCCAGTTCTGATGAGACCTGATAAGCCAGGGTCAGAGGGAAGGAGATGAGGAAGTCCCCTATCAGTGGACTTGGAGAGGGGAATGGGAGGAGATGAGGGAGAGAGGGTGCGATTGGGAGGGGATCAGGGAGGTCCCTACAGCTGGGATAAAATGGATTAAACTATAATTTTTAAAAATAAATAAATTTTAAAAAATTTAAAAAGCAACAAATCAAATAATCCAATTAAAAAAATGTGATACAGAGCTAAACAGAGAATTCTCAATAGAGGAATATCAAATGACAGAGAAACAAATAAATGTTCAATGTCCCTAGTCATTAGGGAAATGTGAATCAAAATGAGCCTGAGATTTCAATTTATACCAATCTGAATGTCTAAGATCAAAAACTTAAGTGACAACACGTGCTCGATCAGATGTGGAGAAAAGGTCCCTTCCTCCATTGTCGGTGGGAATGTAAATTTTTACAACTACTTTTGAAGTCAGTCTGGCAATTTCTCAGAAAATTAGGATTAGTGCTTCCTCATGATCCAGCTATACCACTCCTAGGCATATATCGAAAATATGCTCAACCCTACAATGACATTTGTTGATCCATGTTCGTAGTAGCTTTATTTATAATATCCAGAATCTGGAAACAACCCAGATGTCCCTCAACGGAGGAATGAATAGAGAAATTATGGTACATTTATGTAATGGGATACTACTCAGCAATTTAAAAACGGATATCTTGAAATTTGTAGGCAAATGGTGGGAACTAGAAAAGATCATCCTGACTAAAGTATTTCTCTCATTGACTTTGTCCTGGCTGATAGGATGTAAAGTTCTGAATCTGATCCTAGAACCTAGGTGACTTATCATCATCCTCTGTGCAACATGACATTTCCTGATTAACTGAACCCTCTCCTTTTGAGACAGGGTCTTACTGTGCACCCATGGCTGACCTACAATGTCTTATGAAGTGCTGAATGATATTTAAATCATAGACACCCTTTAGCCTCAGACTCTCAAATACTGGGATTAAAAGCATGTGTCTCTGGGAAGTTCCCTGTGTTCAAATTTTCTTGTTCTGTTCCAAGGACTATTCATGGAGATAACCTAGAACTCTGACAATGCAGCCACTTCTGATGAGAACTGATAGACTAAGATCAGAAAGAAGGAGAGGAGGACCTCCCCTATCAGTGGATTTGGGGAGGGGCATGCATGCAGAAAGGGGGGAGGGTGGGACTAGGAGGGGAGAAGAGAGGGGCTTATGGGGGGATACAAAATGAATAAAGTGTAATTAATAAAAGTTAAATAAATATTTAAAAAGAAAGCATGTGTCACCAAACTCAACCTTACAGGCCCCTTTTAAATACTCTTTAATCTACTAACATATTTTTCAGTTCCTCTCAACTCTTGGCTCAAATCTCAAGCAACATAGAATCTGCCTTATGTAGTTTCTTATCCAATCTTGAATAAGTTTTCACGATATTAACATTCTCTGACTCATCAGGCAGAACAGATTGATACTAGTCTTGTTTTTATAAATATTGCTCCTTAGAGGCTATTTTTGAGTGCTTTCCACTCTCATTATGGTTTAATTAGGATCCTGTTTCAAAATAGACCAACTGGAAATACAACATCTTACCTGCATGATTAATACTGCAGCATAAAATATCCTATTGCACGATTTACCCACCAAGTTTAATCATCTTAGATCTTGAATACACCCTGAATTAAGCCCACATGCGTCACCTCCCTTTAATTATCCTAATTGGAATTCTTTTTGATCCACTATGTGGGGCAGTCTTTTATCTATGTTTCTCCCCTTAGTCCTATTAAAAGGTATGAAATTCATCTCTTCTTTTGCACACTAAGATTCCATGAACTGAAAGTCTTTTTTTTTTTTTAATCATTATTGTAGGGAAAAAAAAAAAAAAAAAAAAAAAGAAAGAAATTCTATCCTCACTGAACCGGGGCATCTAAGGCAACATTACTAGTCTCCAAACAGTTTGTTCTCTTTTCTTTTCACCTACTTCCTCCATATGCCTCAACAGGGTGAAACAGATGCTCATTAATTCTGAAAATTCCTTTAAAATATATAATGTAAACTCCCAGATTACTGTGTTTAAGACAAACGGGAGTTGTGCAATTAAAAATTAGCACAGAATTAATCAACTGATCACCCTCACTGTTTGCAAAGGTAGGCAGTCAAGACTGCATTTTTCTTTTCCTCCAAAAACCAAAACTCCTTCTCAAGTTGATTGGCTGTCATGATCTGAGAAAACAAATGGTATTGTTGTACAACGTCAATAGCCTACATTCTATTCCTTGTTTTGCTTTTAACAGACTGTGAAAAGACCAACAGCTGTTACAGAGCTAAGTAGAACAGAAAGGATTTACAGTAGGTGGTGCCACCTGTGATTTCTCTTGTTCCAACCTTTAAAATCTGTCGCCCTATTCTGGAGAACATGGCATGATTCTGTGTCAGGAAGGGAGTAATCAGCTGTGGCTCATGTCTCAGGTGGAGGCTGTCCTTATCCACATAAGTCACAGTAAAGTGTGTTGAGTCTCTTTTCCTGATTTTGCCATATTCATTTGAAACTCTCGAGAAAAGGCCATACACAAAAAGCTGTCAGAATTTAGCCATCATAACTGTAGGAATGTAAGCAAAGGCTTACACTCTATTATTTATATGTGTAATCATGTAATCAACAGTCTTTGCTGTGTGCTTCATTTGGCTGCTTTGCCTTAAGATGAAAAGAATCAGATTTCTTAATGAATTCCTAGTTGACGTTTAAAGACTTGGGATTTAAATTTGCAAGGCCTCCCAAGTAAACTTCCATTTCCAGGTAAGATACTGACCCAATTGAAGAAAAGTTAAGCATAAGGCGGACAAAAATGGTTTGGGAATTTGATTATGTTAAGTTACCTAGTATTTGTGAAAAAGTTTTGTCTGTTAAACTTATAATAGTATATTCAGAAATACATAAGGACTGTCATGAAAGTTTTTAAATTGTTTTATTAAAACAAATAAATCAAACACCTTACATCCATTAAAGACTCCTTATTTAATCATGAGATAATACATTTTATCTAACAATGAAATACTAATCATTGTAAGATAAATCTACCTACTGTTTCATAAATCAGTAAATAATTCCTCCAGATGATAAGTTCTAATGTTTTCTATTATATCTGTGTTTTCCATAGTCAACATAGAAATTGACTCAATAGTATATGTAACATCTGAACTGTAAGATTCTATAAGAGAAGGCAGATTTCAATAATTTAATGATGCTGGCAAACTCTCATACATTCCCCATGGCAGGGCTGAGGGGACGCTTTGAGACGATGGTGCAATATAGGAATGTTGGAGCTTTGTAATCCTTGGTAATATAATTCACAAGACAATGCTACGTCCTTCATATTGTTTTCATGCCTTAATCTCTTGGGTCCAATTTGTTCTCTCAGTAAATATTATTGTAACAAATTGATGTGTAACACACAACACCATCCGTTTATAACACAATTTCATTAGACCTGAAACAGAGAAAGAAAAGAAGTTCTATCTCATTAAAGTTCAGCTTGAAGATACTCCATCAGAAGAATTGACTGGAAAATTCACAGAAAGAACTCACCGCAATTAATTACGGTCTTGCTAATGAAAACATTTGAACCAAACTGGAGGCACTAAATTACTATTTATAGATAACAATGGTGATATTTTTCATTTATGTCATGAATTATCAGTTATAATTTTTGCTAATAACCCAATTTCTTGCTACTTATTTATGTTAAACAGCTAGTAATTGCTGGATAACACTATCTATATATCAAAATTAGTAACTAAGATTATATACTTCACTGGTCGATTATTTCCTTAAAAACTGTTAGTCCCTCCAGGTAGATCTATTTTCCTGATACGCCAACAACAGTAGAATGCGTGCACTGAAATCACACCTAGTGACTGCCACACTGGATGTAAGCTGTGCGGTAATCCATGTGTCCAGATAACTGTTAAATCTCTGTCTTTTATCAGCATTTGTCACGTCTGGGCCACATTTCCTGGGATTGGTGGCACAATGCTTAGATTCCGAGTGTGAATTTGGCTTTTTTGTGACAAGTGACTGACTGTCACACTGACAGCTGAGACCAATCACTGAGAATACAGACCATGTCCCCCCAAAGACTTCACAGTCAGGGTCATTCCACATAAGCAACCAGTTATCAAGAATTACTCAATGTAAAGAGCAGATTTCTCCAGAGATTTTTTTTTTTTCTTCACACAATGTAAGGCTTGTTTTGATTCGTCTACAGTTACTTCTGCTGATGTATGGAGAGAACATACAAGAAGACTGATGTCTAGAGCACTTGCCATCTGATAGCTCACCTCTGCAAAATGAGAATCAAGATTCAGACTAAAGAAGAATGCTCTAGTGAAAACCAACATACCTTTTAAAAACAAATAAATGAAGTCTGTAACTACGAATCTAACAGAAAGAAACTTTCTAAAATAACTAAACCATACGCTAAAAGTAGTTTGAAAAAGATAGGTCACTTGTGGAGCTCCTATCCTTTCCACCTCATACTAACTCCCCTTCTTTCATAGGATTTCCTGCACTCTGCCAAAGGTTCTGTTATGAGTCTCAGTATCTGCTTTGACACACTGCTAGGTAGAGTCTTTCAGGGGCCCTCTTTCAGGCTCCTGTCCTGTTACTTGTTTTCTCCTATGTCTAATGCACCTCCCATTTGTCTTTCTAAGTGAGGATTGATCATCTTACCCCGGGTCCTCTTTCTTGTTTATCTTCTTTAGGCGTATAGATTTCATTATGTTTATCATATTTTATAGGTCTATATAAGTGAGTATATGCCATGTGTGTCTTTCTCTTTCTGGGATACCTCAGTCAGGATGTTCTTTTCTAGATCCCACCATTTGCCTGAAAATTTCATGATTTCCTCCTTTTTGATTGCTGAGTAGTATTCCATTGTGTGAAAATACCACAATTTCTGTATCCATTCCTCCATTGATGGACATCTGGGTTGTTTCCAGGTTCTGGCTATTACAAATAAAGTTGCCACAAACATGGTTGAACAAATGTCCTTGTTTTGTACTTGAACAAATTTTGGGTATATACCTAGCAGTGGTATAGCAGGGTCTTGAGGAAGCACTATTCCTAATTGTCTGAGAAAGCGCCAGATTGACTTTCAAAGTGGTTGTACCAGTTTACATTCCCACCAGCGATGGAAGAGGGTTCCCTTTTCTCCACAATCTCTCCAGCATGTGTTGTCATTTGAGTTTTTTATTTTAGCCATTCTAATGTGTGTAAGGTGAAATCTCAGGGTCATTTTGATTTGCATCTCCCTGGTGACTAAGGATGTTGAACATCTTTTTAAGTGTTTCTCTGTCATTATATATTCCTCTACAGAGAATTCTCTGTTTAGCTCCATACTCCATTTTTTTAACTAGATTTATTTATTTATTGCTTTTTAACTTCTTTAGTTCTTTATATATGCTGAATAGCAGCCCTTTGTCAGATATAGGGTTGGTGAAAATCCTTTCCCAGTCTGTAGGCTGTTGTTTTGTTCTGAAGACAGTGTCTTTTGCTTTACAGATGCTTTTCAGTTTCATGAGGTCCCATTTATTGATTGTTGCTCTTACAGCCTGTGCTGTTGGTGTTTTGTTCAGGAAGTTTTCTCCTGCTCCAATGAGCTCAAGGCTCTTCCCCACTTTTTCTTCTAACCAATTTAGAGTATCTGGTTTTATGTTGAGGTCCTTGATCCAGTTGGACTTTAGTTTTGTGCAGGGTGATAGGAGCTCCACAAGGACCAAATATATCTGGGCACAGGGGTCTTTTCTTAGACTGACACTTCACCAAGATCCATGTATGGATATAACCTAGAACCTCTGCTGGGATGTAGCCCATGGTAGCTCAGTAACAAATTGGTTTCCCATAATAAGGGGAACAATGACTATTTCTGACAGGAACTCAATGGCAGGCTCTTTGACCTTCCCAACCCCCCAGAGGGAGGAGCAGTCCTGCTAGGCCACAGAGGTGGACTTTGCAGCCAGTCCTGAAGATACCTGTAAACCAGGGTCAGATGAAAGGGGAGGAGGTCCTCCCCAAGTAGTGGAGTTGGAAAGGGGCAGGAAGGAGATGAGAGAGGGAGGATGGGATTGGGAGGGAATGAGGGAATGAGATATAGCTGGGATACAGAGTTAATAAAATGTAACTAATAATAATAAAAAAGAATAAACTAAAAGAACATAGGAGGTGGGACACTCCTCTAACCCAGCCATTGGGAGGCAAGTGGATTTCTGTGAGTTCATAGATCTCTTTGAGTGTCACCCTGGTCTTCATGAGTAAAGGATCAGCCAGGGTTGCATAATTAGAACCTGTCTCTAAATTAATTAATTAATTAATTAATTAATAAGGTAAGTAATAAAATAAATTGGAAAAATAGTGTAAAAAAAAGATTGGTCACATAATTGGTGAAGCACCAAGGGTTAAAGTGTATGCTGAGACAAGAAAAGGGAGTGTCAGACATACTGCTAAACAAGGTACAGCAGGTAAATATTCTGTCAAAGGATCCTGAGAAAATTGAGATGAACATACTGAACAGTATCTCAACTTTCTCTTGAACTCTTGTCTAAATTCCTCTCCTGAGTGAAACTGGCTATGTTAAATGTCAATAATCATTGACTGACCATCATGTCATATTTCAATGAGAGCAATGCATCAACTTGTTTATCCTGTCTAGTCTGGAAAAAAATAAGGCCATTAATTTCTTTGTAAAATGACTTGGCATACTAAGAATTATATTTATCACTTTTATGTACACCAAGCAAGAGCTATGCTGAAGAGTAGAGGATTTCCTTTTGAAACAAGTAGGTCAATGCACTGTCTCTATATTTATCACAAATCTGCTTTATAGTGGTTTTTATTCTTACTTGTTACATAGAAATTCATTAAGTTAGATATATTTATTAAATCTAAGTTATGCCTTGGTATCAGCTAACACTGAAAGTTTACATGTAAGGGCATGGTTGATGTCACCTGTCTTTAAAAATAAGACACAAATGACCCGGGCCTCTCTGAATCTGGATTGGTGTTCTGATTTGTTATATTAGGTACTAATTTTTTTTTCTGACTCCCCTTGAAGGTGAGACTTAGTATTCATCTGTAATGTCTATAATCTGTATACATGTCATACCTCGTCACTGTTTCAAGGTTTGTCTCAGTTTCAGAGAATATAATTTCAAGGTCACTTTCTTTGCTTGTCAGCCTGCTTACAGTGAGTGAGTAAGGTAAAGATTCCATCTGTTCTGACCCAATCAAATATATTATGACAAATTAGCTTGACTCCACTATACATTTCCAGGTTTTCTGCGACAATATAATCATACTATCCTGGTCATCTCAAACTATCCTGATCTAGTTCTTGCTCTTTCTTCTTTTCTATTTGTGGGACATCTCATTACTTTATCTGCTGATGAGAGCACATCAAATAATAATTGCTGTGGCTAATAAAATATGGAAGGAGATGAGGCTTCACAATGTCTTGTAGAGTTTAATTTTTTTTCTTTTGGTATTTACCAAAACACCACAAAACAAGTTTGGAATTCTTTATAAACTATGAGAAGCAATACTGATGAAGTAGAGTCAGCTGAACTGGGCCATAGAAAGCAACTAGTACCTTATATACTCAATAGTTCACTTCAGTCACATAAATAATACGTTTATCAGTGAGTGAAGTCCAGATGAACCTAGACCAAACAGCCAAATAAATAGTAGAATCAAGGACAAACATTTGAGTGAGTAAATGGGCAATTTGCATATGTTACGACCATCTGCTCATAAAGCACACTCATTCTTTGTAAAACATATTAAATCAAATTTGACTTGATTTAAAATATCTTTTATGTTCATAAGATAATTGCCAACAATATATTCTGATTACATTACGTATGCACACACACATATTTATACTCATCCATTTCAACAATTTTTCATCTTTTGTATAATATTAAAATAAATTATATTTTCCCAATAGTAGGTTAATGTGAGTGTTCAAGGCATGGCTAGCATAGGCTGGGCTAAGCCATTATATTCAGTTTCCACTCATCGTAATATCAACCTAGGGTGCATTTTTAGGGATATCTTTATAAATCAAGATTCTTATTATGAATCAGGATCCTTGTAAATTAAGAAAAATGTGTGTTTGCATATTTATGTCTTTGTATACATAGGTACACAAGTTAAAAAATACAGTTACATGTTTATCTCTAAATGTACCTATAAGAATGATGCTGATCTTGTCCAAGACCATGGTATTTTGAAAACATCTTATTCTATGTGTGTGGTTGTTTTAAGAATACATAAATATCTCCACACTTCTGATAAGTGACTGAGAACAGATTAAAGAAATAATGCCATCTAAGTGCAACTGGATGATGCAATGATTTTATGATACTTACTAATGGGAGAATGGGTAAGCAGAGGTTTACAGGAGTGTGTAGATGAACCACTGGCAGACATACAACAAAACCAAACCACAGCACAGATGAAGTCTTGTGGAAACTAGAACGTAGAGTTGAGTTCTCTGCATGGCATAAAGCCAACCAAATGGGTCCAAGATTCTCCTCTGGTCAGCAGTTCTTACTGTTTATGTTTCTTGGACAGAAACATGCCTGTGAATCTGATGAATTTCATTGATTTCTTGAGACTTTTGGGTTTCTTATTTCATGAGTCTTAATAAGGCACCAGGAAGGACTTTGTGTGTCTTCCTAAGCTTCCTTCCAGAATTGAATGCTTCAATTCATAGGAAAACATTAAGCAACAGCTGTCCTTCAAGGTTGAAGTCTTCTTTCTGCAGTTGGTGGGTTATTTCTGTTTTTTTTTTTTTTTCCTGAAGCACCTAGAAGAGAATTTGATATCATTTCATCGCTGCAGGGTCATGAAAAATTTCACATCACATTTTAAGGAAACTCTTTTAAAAATGATATTTATTGTGGAAATGATAGTGATTCAGTATAGAAAAAAGCAATTATTTGCTTTTTCAAGAACATTTCAGACATGCAACGGGAGTCCTTTTGGTCTCTCATGCTCACTTTATTGTGTGTCATACGTCCCTTAGCAATTATTTAAATGCATTTACATTAATGCATATATGTGTGTATGTCCAGTCCATTATGTGCTGTGGATTTTTTACTTAAAATAATCATATGAGACACCCTGTGTACATCTGCATTTTCTAAGATATTCTAAAATTCAGAAAAATAATGTAGGCAAAACTTATCAAAGATGTACATTTAAGAAAAAATAATTCTAGAAGTTTAAGATAAAATTTAAGTGTGGTTTATTTTTCATGAAGATGTTTGTATGCATAAATTTGTTTCCATGGCCATATATAACTTGCTGTATAAATTGAAGCATACTGTAAATGAAATTCAGATACAAAAGAAAAAATTAGAAAATTATCGCTCAAATATTAAATAGTATCTCATATATTATCAATTTAAAATTATAGAAATACAATATGTCCCCAATAGTTTTTTAAATGCCAAGTAAATGAACTATAATTAACATTCCCTAAAAGTAATCATGTTTTTGTTTTTTTTATACTGTAATGTACCTTTTAGATTATATATATAATTTCCCTCTTCTCTTTTCTTCATCTAAATCCTCCCATGTATCCCTCTTTGATCTCAGTCAAATTATGGCCCAATTGAAAATTTACATGCATATATATTCATAAATATAATGAATAAAATTCAGAATATATCATGTATATTCTGAAAAGTAATCTGCTCAAATGGAATAATGTCTCCTTATGCATATTTTCTTTTTTAATTTTCTTCTTTATTTTTATATTCATTACATTTTATTCATTTTGTATCCCAGCTGTAGCCCCCTCCCTCATTTTCTCCCAATCCCACCCACCTTCTCTCATCTCCTCTCATGCCTCTCCCCAAGTCCTCTGATAAGGGATGTCCTCCTACCCTTCTACCTGACCATAGCCTACCAGGTCTCATCAGGACTGGCTGCTCTGTGGCCTGATAAGGCTGCTCCTCCTAAGGAGGAGGTGATCAAAGAGCCAGCCACTGAGTTCATGTCAGAGAGAGTTCTTGTTCCCGTACTAGGAAACCAACTTGGATACTGAGCTGTCATGAACTACATCTGAGAAGTGGTTCTAGTTTATCTCCATGAATGATCCCTGGTTGGAGTATCAGAAAAGAAACCTGGGGCCAAATTTCTTGGTTCTGTTGTTTTCCTTGTGGAGATCCTGTCCTCTCCAGTTTTTTTTTTTTTTATCACCCCCTTCTTTCCTAAGATGCCCTGTACACTGCCCAAAGTTTGGCTATGAGTCTCAGCATCTGCTTTGATATCCTGCTGGGTAACCTCTTTCAAAGGCCCTCTGCGGTAGGCTTCTGTCTTATTTTCAAGTCAGACCATTTAGTATTGGATAAGAAACTGATGTACTCTTCTTTGTGTAGATTGTTTTCTTTAGCATTCCTTAGTGGCTTATCATACTTTTTGTGATTATGAGTCCTGGGCTTGCCCCTGTTCATTTTGATATTTCTAATATTTTTGTCCTTGTTAAGCACATGTGTAGGCTATCAAATTGTTAAATTTTTGTGGATGTAACTTCGGATATTACTAGTAGACTCAATCTCTCAGTAAACTCCCTGATCCTCTGGTTCTAAAAATCTTCCCTACACCCTTTCTATAATTTTCTCTGAACTTTAGGTACAAGGATATTTATAGATGTTTCCAATGGGAGTACATTCCATAGCTGCATTTTGATTGATATTATTTTTGGCAATGGTCAGTGTCTGCTCCAAAGAGAAATTTCCTTGGTGAGAGGTAAAAGAAATACTTATCTGTGGGTATAAATACAAAAGTTTGGAGTGTAGTTAGAGATTATGCTTATTTAGTAAAGTTGTGACTGGATATTTTCCACCATTATCTAAGAATCCACCAGTAGTTGGCTAAGTTTTCAATGCCAGACATGATTCCTGACTTGGTGAATGGGTCTTAAAACTAGTTAAAGAGCCATTTATTACCAAGAAGCTATACAATGCAAACAATAACTTTATATAGTAGAAGATAAATATATTACTGAGTTCTAGGGGAAAAAAAAAACATCTCAAATTTAACAATGTATCTTTCTGAACTATGAATTTAAAAGTTACCGTTTTCTTATTGGAGATTTGAGTCTGTTGATGTTGAGAGATAATAGTGACCAATGAATAATGTTCCTTTTATTATGGAGTTAGTGTTGTTACTCTGTTTCTATGCTTGTTTTCTTTGAAAATTTTGTTGTGAAGTTATCTTTATCTTGTGTTTTCTTGGATGTAGTTGATTTTGTTAGATTGGAGTTTTCCTTCTAGTATCTTCTGTAGGGCTGGGTTGCTGTGTAGATATTGTTAAAGTTTAGTTTTGTTATGGAATATTTTATTTTCTCTATCTATGTAATTGAAAGCTTTGCTGGGTATAGTAGTCTGTGTTGGCATCTCTGATCCCTTAGAGTTTGCATGACATCTACTCAGTACCTTCTGGCTTTCATAGTTTCTGTTGAGAAGCCTATTGAGATTCTTATAGGTTTACCTTTATATGTTACTTGGCCTTTTGCCCTTGCTACTTTTAATATTTTTTCTTTGTTCTGTAGATTTAATATTTTGACTATGATATTATATGACGAATTTGTTTTCTGGTCTAGTCTATTTGATGTTCTATAGGCCTCTTGTATGTTAATGGACATCTCTTTCTTTAATTTAGGAAATTTTTCTTCTATGATTTTTCTTGAAAATATTTTCTGGACCTTGGAGCCTGGAGTCTTCTTTAGTCAATTCCTATTATTCTTAGATTTTGTCTTTTCATGGCATCCTTGATTTCTTGGATGTTTTGTGTTTGGAACCTTTCTGATTTTACTTTTTCTTTGAGAGATGTATCAGTTTCTGCAATTGTATCTTCAGTGCCCCATATTCTCTCTTCCATCTCTTGTATTTTGTTGGTGATGATTACCTTTGTGGTTCCTGATCTCTTCTCTAAGTTCTCCAGCTCCAGGGTTTTCTCTGTTTGTGTTTTCCTTATTGATTCTAATTCTGTTTTCATGTCTTGCACCATTTCCTTCATCTGTTTCAATGTGGATTCCTGTCTTTACATGATGGCCTCTACATTTTTAATTCATTTCATCTTTATGTGATTCTATTTGTGTGGCTTTATTTACATATATTTCTTTGAGAGCTTTGTTTGTTTACTTTTTCTGTACCTCTATTTGTGTGGCTATTTCTTTGAGATTTTTGTTCATTTTCTCTTTATGTGCCCCTAATATCTCTATAAACATAGCTTTAAAATAATTTTCCTGTGTTTCTAATGAATTAAAATATCCATTGATTTTTTGGGGTTGCTGGTGAAGCCATGATATCCTGGTTTTCGTTGGATATTTTCTTAGGCTGACCTCTAGCCATCTGCTTATCCTTTGCCTTAGCTGTTTGT
Organism: Psammomys obesus; assembly: GCF_907164565.1. Taxonomy (NCBI): domain Eukaryota; kingdom Metazoa; phylum Chordata; class Mammalia; order Rodentia; family Muridae; genus Psammomys; species Psammomys obesus. The sequence goes on from NW_026585689.1 coordinate 21,624,317, forward strand.
TCCTGGAAGCTGTACTTCAGATTGGGTCCGTCTGTCTCCGGTGTCTGGAGTATTCTTCAGGAAGATGGGAGAGGCCTACCTTTGAGAGTGGATGTTGGTATCTCAGCTGTAGGTAAGGGAGGAAGGTTGTAGGTGAATGTGCACAAGAGCTTGTGTATGTGTAGAAGTGTGCCTTGAAGGAAAGGGTGCTATAGCATGTAGATGCCTGGAAGGGTGGGGCTTAAGCACAGGATGCAGTGCTGGCACTGCTTGCGGGTGCAACATGAATGCACCGGTGCCCTGAATACCTCAATGGCCACAGGCCTGTAGTACTCTCCTCTTCGTAGTCAGATCTGTCTGGGCTCCAGGAATTGTTTACCTGGACTCCACCTGGAGACCCAAGGAACAGGGGCTTCAATGTTTTGAAAGCTGTCCCAAGGATCCCTATGTTGGTCACAGTGGAGGTGTGGGTTGGAGGGATCGAATGTCTGTCTACTAGTGTAGGGGGCCCTGCATCTGGGGCTCTCCGTGCACTCACTTAAGGTGCCCTCAGTTGCTAGCAGGCCAAATCGGAAAGTACAGGGTTTCCCCTTGTTCTGTACCCTCCGATTTGGGCTCTCAAAGACAAATGAGAGTGTGGGAGATCTGTCTACTCAGTGGTGTCCATCGTTTGACCATAGGGCAGGGAGATCTGTGCTTTGTGCAGCTTCCTCTGCTGTCTCAGTCACTGAGCATGGAGGCTTCCGCTTGGGCTATCTGTCGCCCAGCTGCAGATGGAATGCCCATACTGCATCCCACTGTAGCAGCATACAACATTGGAACCAGGAGAAGACAGGGAACAGGACAGGAGCCTACCAAAGAGGACCTCTGGAAGACTCTACTGATCAACATATCAAAGCAGAGGTTGAGATTCAAAGAAAACTTTGGGCATAGTGCAGGGGATTCTATAAAGGAAGAGAAAGATAGAAAGATCAAGAGTAGACAAGAGCTCCAAAAGGAGACCAACATAGCCAAAAAAAAAAAAAAAAATGGGTCCCTAGGGTCACTGCAGAGACTGATTCCCCAAACAAGGACCATGCAGAGGAGAGGACCTAAAACTCCTGCTCAGATGTAATCCATAGACACATTCTCCCAGTGGGTTCCTTAGTAAGGGGAGCAGGGGTCTCTGGCATGAACTCAGTAGCAGCCTCTCTGATCATCTTCCCCTGGGGGTGGGTGGGTGCAGGCTTACCAGGACACAGATAATGCAGCCAGTCCTGATGAGACCTGATAAGCTAGGGTCAGATAGAAGAGGAGGAGGACATGTGCTATCAGTGGACTTGGGGAGGGGCATATGGGGAGAAGAGTGAGGGAGGGTGTGATTGGGAAGAGACAAGGGAGGGGGCAACAGCTGATATACAAAATGAATAAATTCTAATAAATAATAAATTTTAAAAAATTTAAAAAGAAATCTCTATTGTGTTTTTTCATTTTATCAAGTTTTAATTTCATAATTGCTTTGCTGTATAAAATCTGATATTTTGGGTCTTTTCCTTTTTATTTCCTGATATTGTTTAGTAATTGATTCTTGTTACTTGGTAAGTGGTCGAAATGATTACTTTGAATTTTCAGCCATAGTCTCTTTGCCATAGTTAAGTGATTAATGGTGTTGTCTTTATTATATTTTAATATTTTTTGGTTGTGGCTTCTGTTCCTGTTGCTATAGTTTTTATAATACAACCTTCATAATTCATTGCATGCACTTTGGAAGAGAAAGTCACTTCCTTGGCTTCAAGGCTAGGTTAGACTTCAAAGCTGGGTTCACCTTGGAAATCTCAACAAGCTGAAAATTCTTCCTTACCTCATGAATTCAATGGACAGGCATGCTGGTATTGGTTGCTTTACACAAATAGCCCTGAGGCTGGCTAGAGTCAGACATGTTTCGTTTTGATTTTATGATCTACTGTTCTACATGCTTGAATGGGAGACCCTGTTTCTTATGCCTCTAGAATGATGACCCAATTCTAGATTTCACAGTGGAGTTGGGCTGATGTCCACATCTGCAATGAACGTTGAGCTAAGCATTATATGTGGATAGGAGTCATGCAGGTATCCATTGTTAAACTGACCTGTGCCAGAATCCATAGACTGCCCTTCTTCTGTGGGTCATAGGTAACCATGTTCTCAGTGTGCTCTTTCTCTCAAACCTAGAAAAAAATCTCGTATTACTCTGCAGCCCAGAAGCAGGAAGATGCACATGGTATATACTCACTCATATAGACATATAATATAGGATAAACCTACTAAAATCTGTACACCTAAAGAAACTAATCAAGAGGGAGGACTCTTGCTAAAATGCTCAATTCCTATCCAGAAAGGCAAAGAGGATGTGCATCAGAAGAAGGAGAAAAGAGGGAACAAATCAGGAGCTGACACAGAGGACCTCTGAAAAGCTCTGCCCTGCAGACTATCAGTGCAGATGCTGAGACTTATAGGTAACCTTTGGGCAGAGTGCAGGGAATCTTTGGAAATAAGTGGGGAACAGTAAGATCTGGAGAGGACAGGAACTCCACAAGGAGAGCAACAGAACCAAAAATTCTGAGCACAGGGGTCTTTCCTGAGACTGATACTCCAACCAAGGACCATGCATGGAGATAACCTAAGACTCCTGCACAGGTGTAGCCCATGGCAGTTCAGTATCCAAGTGGGTTCCATTGTAATAGGAACAGGGACTGTCTCTGACATGAATTGATTTGCCTGCTCTTTAATTACCTCCCCCTGAGGGGGAAGCAGCATTACCAGGCCACAGAAGAAGACAATGCAGCCACTCCTGATGAGACCTAATTGAGTAGGATCAGAAGGAAGGAAAAGAAGACCTCCCCTATCAGTGGACTTGGGGAGGGGCATGTATGCAGAGGATGGAGGAAGGGAGGGATTGGGACAGGAGGAGAGAGGGAACCACAGGGGAAATACAAAGTGAATAAAGTGTAATTAATAAATAATTTAAAATAATAGTAATATATAATGTGAAAATAAAAATGATTTCACATGAAGAAAAAGAAATTTGTGCTCATGGCTACCAATTACAGCAATATTTCTATGATTAGAAGATGGCATGGTTCTCTTATATTGACATGGTGCTGTCACCAATCCTAAATTATTTAGCAATATTTGAATGCTGGTGGCTTTACATCTTCTTTTGACCTTCGATGTGCTTAAGCTCTCATTCTGTATTTTATAATTCTTGTGAATCTCCAAAGTGCTGAATTATTATTGGTAGTCTTTCTACCACATCTGATTATATCCTCCATGAGAAGATCTCATATTATTCCAGAGTCACCAAACAGCACTAACCACAATGTAATATGCGATATCATTTTTGAATTTGTTATTCTGTGTGTGTATTGGTACATCCCATCCTTTAGACTCTGGTATGTTTTCTCAATAGCCCACTAGATGTATGCAGATTCTTTACTGTCACAGATCACATGTTGCTTCTCTTTCTTGATGCTTAACAATATTTTTTCTTTTGTGATTTTAAAGTATTTTATAATTAGGATTAATTCTCTACATTCCAAAAGAACATTTTAATCATTCAGTTAATGTGGAAGTTAAAAAAAATCATTTCTTAAAACTGCAAGTGTGTTAAGAACCTATGTCCCATGTTTGCAGTCAATGTGCTAAATGTTCACCTAATACAATAATGTGTGCACACCTCTAAAATTTTTCTTGAAGACCTCTTCCCAACACTTTTTGGCAGTAACTATGTTCTTTTGTTAATGTCCATAGAATGGTTTCTGAAAAAGAATTTCTGAGACTATTCACAAATTCACAGTGTTACTTATGAGCTGGTCTTTTTTATTTTTATTTTTTTAAATTCCAATCAGAGAGAGCCAAACATTAACAGTGTAGAACATGTTTAAGCCCTTTACCATACCCACGACCAAATTCCTTAAACAAAATTTTCTCTACAGCTTTTATAAATAATGCACTCAATTATACAATATTTTTAAACAAATTTATATTTGATGTAAGAAAAAAAAAACAAAGTTCTTAATTTAGATAAAAGAACTATTTTTTTAAGTATGGAAATGTTCTGCTTATCACTGAGTTCTGCATTAATCATACCACCTGCTGTATTTCCAGGGGAGATTCCATTCAACAGTTTAAAATACAGTTCTGTACATGAAGAATAAATGTACCAGGAACAAAAAAAAGGTCAGAAAGTAAACAACAGCAGGTTCCATTTAAAATATAATACTTGAAAATTTAGGCTTTAAACTTTTAGTGACATTAATGAGGATGGCGGGACAAATCCCCTTCTGTTTTATGGAATCTATGTTTATATGCAAGCGCACAGGGGAGACAGAAATATCTGGCCTTAGCTGACTCCACTACGCTGCGATACAAGAGGAAAAGGGATGTGGTATGTATTTTTCCTACTGATTTCTTATATCGTTGTTTCTAGCATTTCCATGTAATAGAAAATTGATTTCTGCAGAAGCCAGGTGTGTACAGGCGTGCATGGGCTCACACACTATGATCAATGTAAAGAGCTTTAGATTGCCTATAGATACTGCAATGCATATATTCTGGCCAGTAAATTACACGTCTCAGCATGCACTGATGAGACGGAAAGTTATTCTTCAAAGGAATGCCAGCACTAAACAAATCCATGTCGCACTACTGAAATGGAAAACTATTTCCTTAGCTAAATAAAAATGTTATTCCAGCAGCAACACACTTAACTTTAAATCACTGCTCATTACTTCTTTCTATGTTTGTGTATGAAGAGTTGTATATGTGTAGAAGATATGAGTTGGAGCATGCACAGAGGCCAGAGGTTAATGCTATATCTTTTCCTCTGTGTTTGAACATTTTACTTTTTAAAGTCATGGTCTCTTAGTGATTTTGGACTCAGTTTATTGAGATTACCTGGCTAGAAAGCATCAGTTCTCCACTGTTTCTGCCTCCCCAGTGCTGGCATTACACATTCATTCACTGCCACTCTGCTTTTTGTTTTTTAGTTGATCCACAGAATCAATCTCAGGTCTTTGTGTTTGAAGGGCAATGACAATATAGACTAAACAATCTCTCCAATACATCTTTACACCATTTTAATATTCCTGTTGATGTATTGAAAATATTTGAAAATGACCTTATGTTTTGAGGTTTTCTAAAATTTGTTTTATTTAGTATTCTTCCCTCTTCCCAATGTCTCTTTTATGATATACTCAGCAGTGGTTAGAGCTAGTTTGGAGCACATGTGGAAATAGACACTAACATTTTACAGATCTTGAAGGGAATTCAATGTTTCTTTTTTTTTTTAATTTTTACTTTCTTTTTTTTAAGTTTTATTTTTCTCATTAGTTACATTTTGTTAATTCTGTATCCCAGCTGTATCCCTCCTTCCATCCCCCTCCCACCCTCCCTCCCTCATCTCCTCCCTGCCCCTTTCCAAGTCCACTGATAGGGGAGGACCTCCTCCCCTTTCATATGACTACGTTTTGTCAGGTATTTTCAGGACTGGCTGCAAAGTCCTCCTCTGTGGTCTAACAGTACTGCTCCTCCCTTGGGAGGAGGGGAGGTCAAAGAGCCAGTCATTGAGTTCCTGTTAGAAATAGTCCTTGTTCCCCTTACTATGGGAAACCAATTGATTACTGAGCTATCACGGGTCACATCCGAGCAGAGGTTCTAGGTTTTATCCTCTTATGGTCTTTGGTTGAGTGTCCATCGCAGAAAAGACCCTGTGCCCAGATATGTTTGGTCCTTGTGGAGTTCCTATCCTTTCCACATCAAACTCCCCTTCTTTCGTATGATTCCCTGCACTCTGCCGAGGGTTTGGTTATGAGTCTTAGTATCTACTTTGATACACTGCTAGGTAGAGTCTTTCTACCTAGCAGGGATTCAATGTTTCAAATGAATATCAACTCTGATAATTTTAACTTAAGTAAAAAAAAAAAAAAAAAAAAAAAAAAAAAAAAAAAAACATAGCATTTTAAGTTGAAATATAAAAAGTAGGTGATACCTATATAGCATACATTTGTGTTTAAAATTTGTAATGTTTTCACCTCTGAGGAAAAACTTTAGATTGACCATCAAGGTGATATATTGGTTTCCATGGGTATCTTGACTTTGCCTAATAAAACAAAGAAAATAGGTTATCATATGGACACAGACAGTATGAGAAGTTATGAAGAGAATAACCAATGGGAAAAGAGATTGTTAGAACATTCATTGTCTCCATTCCAGTTCTGAAGCACCTAAAATGACATCTGGAAGACCGAGTATATCTCTGGTTATAAAACTTAAAATTCCATATAAAATGTTCTATTTTTGTAAGAGTGTTGACAATAAAAGTAGTATCTTTAATTTGATTTTGCAATTATTACATCTATTATAAAGTCAAATTTCATTTGATAATAATAATTTGGAAAATATAAATCAATTAGTGACAACATTTAGGTCTGGCAAATTTGTTAAGTAAAGCGATTGTTCTATTCAGATATTTCGAAACATTGGTCAGATTATCATTACAAGGTGACAAAATTTACTCACATTTTTGTTTCACAGCTAATTATTTTGTGTTTTCACTTCCTTAATATTTTCTGTTTCCATGGGATTTAAGTAATATTCATAGCATATTACTAAATATGCTATTAAGTAATATGAATAGCATATTACAAAATATGAATAGCATTTATGGCTTATCTTACTATATAGCAAAATGTCTTCTTGCCATATAAAATTTTAAGGTTGCAAGAGTATTAGGTATCACTGGCTCAAAGAAATATAACATAGAAATTCCATGGCAATCAGACACGTTTTAACACCCTGATATTTTAAATTTATTCAGGATGGGTCCCCTTCAGCTAACTCAATTAAGAAAATTCCTCACAGGCATGTCCATAGCTGTTTTCTACACTTGGGCCAAACTTTTGTATACCGTAAGTTATATATTACATGTAATGTGTACCAAAGAATGCACTGAACTTTTTTATTTTCTTGAGAAACAACTTTCTTTTTTTTTTTAAAGGAAAGTTGTTATGAACTATTGCTGGTTTTTAGACACATAAACTCATTTAGGAAGCTCTACTTAAAAATCAATACTGTCACATGACTTTTGAATTCATAGCATTAGCAATGCACTAGAATTAAGAAAAAAAAACCTTATGAAAAGAAGCTAGCAATATTTGTAGCTGCTCATTTTCTTCAAGGGTATGTATTATGCAATATGATGCATCTTAAAATGTTGGTAGTGTCTCAAGCAGCTTTCCACACTTACGTCCTAATTTCACTATCAACACCAAACAGTTCACATACTTAGGAAGATATTAGCTGTTCTTCCTTCTCCACAAGTCTGATTTTAAATGGCAAAACATATTAGAACTACTTTTAAGGTTTGTAAAATTTCAATAAACAACACTTTTACGTTTTAGATATCCAACTCTGTGAACTGCTTTGATTCTATTCATTATATAGACTTTTCTTGTTAAGGGCATCCAGATTTTCCTTGAAATCCATACCTAGTCTTTTGGTTGGTGTTCTTAGAGATATTGGCAACATTGAGCTGATTAGCATAAGTGCATCAATAATCTTCTCCCATGTTCTATATTGTCATAGTGTATTATTGTTTAATTTATTGTAAAAATCAGACAAAAATGATATGCACATTAATAAATCATGGGAGCAGAAGAGAGAAAAGCTATTCCTAAACTCTGGGAGATCAAGTGAGCTTGTCAAGCAGTAATCCTTAGAAACCACTCACAGGTGCTGTATCAGAAAATATTCATAGATTTTTTTTTCAGTGATTACCTATTGCCCACCCAGGACATAGAAGAAGCTGCAATGGTTTCAGTGACTGGGCTAAATATTTTAGGAGTTGGAAAGACACAGTACTTATACATTGACACTGTGAGTCTTGGATCAGGAAAACAATAGTTGCTTTATAAATTTTTCATGAATGAATTTAGTTAATGTAATCTAATTTGTAGGGTATAACTTTAATGTAGTCTGGGAAATATAAGCCATCCATTTTTTTTCTTTTTTATTGCTATCAATTATTACAATTTATTTGATTTGTATCCTGGCTGTGACCCCTTCTATCATCCCTTCCAAATCCCACCCACTCTCCATCTTCTCACCCTATGCCCCTCACCTAGTTCAATGATAAAAGAGGTCTTCCTCCCCTTCAATTTGACCCTAGCCTGTCAGGTCTCATCAGGACTGGCTGCATTTTCTTCCTCTGTGGACTGATAAGGCTGTACCCCTTCCCCAGTGGGAGGTGAACAGAGAGCATGAGACTGAGTTCATGCTAGAGAAAATCCCTGCTCCCCTTACTAGGGACCCCACTTGGAGACTGCTAATATCCATAATATATAAAGAACTTAAGAAGTTGAACACTAACAAACCAAGTAATCCAATTAGTACAGAGCTGAGCAGATAATTTCCAATAGAGGAATATCAAAAGGGAGAGAAATACTTAAAAAAATGCTCAACATCATTAGTCATCAGAGAGACAAAAATCAAAACAACCCTGAGATTATGCCTTACACCCATTAGAATGGCCAAGATAAAAAACTCAAGTGAAAACACATGCTGGAGAGGTTGGGGAGAAAGGGGAACCCTCCTTCATTGCTGGAGGGAATGTAAACTCGTACAATTTGGAAATCAATCTAACGCTTTCTTAGACAATTAGGAGTAGTGCTACCTCTATACCACTCCTAGACATATATCCAAAATATGTTCAACTATGCAACAAGGACATTTGCTCAACCATGTAAGTAGCAGCTCTATTCATAATTACCAGAAGTTGGAAAAAAATGGATGTCCCTCAGTTGAGGAATGGATACAGAAACTGTGGTACATTTACACAATGGAATACTCCTCAGCTATTAAAAACAAAGAAATCATGAAATTTGAAGGCAAATGGTGGGAACTAGAAAAGGTCATCTTGAGTGAGATATCCCAGAAGCAGAAAGATGATACATACACATGATATATACTCACTCATAAGTGGATATTAGCCACATAATATAGGATAAACATAATAAAATGTATACTGCTAAAAAAGCTAAACAACAAGGAAGACCCTAGGCAATATATTCAGTTCTCATTCAGAAGGAAAAAAGCAATAGACATCGGAAGCAGAAGACAGGGGAAAGGACAGGAGCCTACCACAGAGAGCCTCTGAAAGACTCCACTGATGGAAGTCAGAGGTATCAAAGCAGAGGCTGAGACTCATAGCCAAACTTTAGACAGAGTGCAGGGAATCTTATGAAAGAAGAGGGAGCTAGAAAGACTTGGGGTTGGGTTACAGGAGCTCCAAAAGGAGACCAACAGAGCCGTAAAAACTGAGCCCTGATCAGATGGAAGGGGAGGGGCATGGTTGGAGAAGAGGGAGGAAGAGTGGGATCAGGAGGGAATGAGAGAGGGGGCTACAGTTGAGCTACGAAGTGAATAAACTGTAATTAAAAAAATAAATAAGATTTAAAAAGAACAAATAAAACTGCTATGAACATAAAAAACAAACAAACAAGCAAACAAAATAACAAACGAGCCCTTGGGGCCCTGAAGGAATGATACCCCAACCAAGGAAAATGCATGTAGAAGACCTAAAACCCAGGCTCAGATGTAGCCTATAGACTTAATCCATAGCTTTTTATTTTTATTGACTAGCATAACAATAAGAATTTATTCATTTTTTAAAAAATATGTATTTTTAGTAATTATAGTATATTCACTGTGTATCCCTGCTGTAGGCCCCTCTCATCCCTTCCCAATACCACCCTCCCCCTCTCATCTTCTCCTATGCCCCTGCCCAAGTCCACTGATAGGGGAAGTCCATCTCACCTTCTGTCTTACCCTAGCTTATCAGGTCTTATCAGGACAGGCTGCATTCTCTTCCTTGTGGCATGGGAAGGCTTCTCCCCTATCTGGGGGGAGGTTATCAAAGAGCCAGCCACTGAGTTCATGTCAGAGACAGTCCCTGGTATATACTCACTTATAAGTGGATATTAGACATATAATATAGGATAAACCTACTACAATCTGTACACCTAAAGAAGCTAAATAAGAAGGAGGACCCTGAGTAAGATGCTCAATCCTCACTCAGAAATGCAAGAGGGACGGACACTGGAAGAGGGAGAAAACTGGGAACAGTACAGGAGCATACGACAGAGGGCCTCTGAAAGACTCTATACAGCAGGGTATCAAATCCATAGCTTTTTAAATTAATTAATTTGTTATTAGTTATAGTTTATTTACTTTGTATTCCAGCTGTAGAACCATCTGTCGTCACCTCCCAATCCCATCCTCTCTCCTTCATCTTCTCCCATGCCCCTCCCCAAGTCCAATGATAATCTATAGCTTTTTAACATTCACATTTATTTAGATCATAGGCAAAGAAGAGGGAGCATGCAGGCTAGTTGAAGCATCCACTCATCACAAAGAATTATGTAAATATATTTTCCTAACACTTTTTTTTACAGGACATTATTACAGCACTACAATTTTAAAATAATCTTTCTATGGGTATAGCATGAAATGTTATGTGGATAAAAAGAGGGAGACATTGAATCATACTTCAGAGCTACAATAAAACATGTTTTAGGTGTATGGTGACAGAATCATTAGAAAGAGCCTCACCATTTTATTCATGGCTCATCTTAATCTAGAATGATTTTCTCTAAATATTTCCATTTCTATATTTTCAAGTTCTTATAATTTTCTATTGTCTATTTCTTCTTTTTTATGGGTACATTTTTAATTAATGTTTACCTTCAGGGGTATTTCTGTAAGATCTTATTAATTCCTGTGTGATTAAGAAACATTCTGGGGTGTGGTGATGCATGCCTTTAATCCCAGCACTCAGGAGACAGAAGCAGGTGTATCTCTGAATTCCCACCCAGCCTGGTTTACAAAGGGAGTCCTGACATCCAGGCCTCTCATTTTTAGTTAATTTTCTTTATATATTTATTTATTCCAATTTATTAAATTTGTATCCCAGCAGCAGTCCTCTCCCTCATCTCCCAGTCTCACCCACCCTCCCTCTTCTCTCCCTATGCCCTTTCCCTAGTCCCCTGATAGGGGAGGATCTCCTTCCCTTCTATCTGACCCTAGCCTATCAGGTCTCACCACGGCTGGCTGCATCATAGTCCTCTGGGGGGTGCAAGGCAGCAACTCCCAGGGGGCGGTGATCAAAGAGTTGGCCACTGAGTTCATGTCAGAGACAGCCCCTGTACCCCTTACTAGGGAAGCCACTTGGAAAATGAGCAGCCAATGGGCTTCCTTTGAACAGTGGTTCTAGGTCTTCTCCATATATGTTCCTTGGTTGGAGAATATGTCTCTGCAGTACCTCACTCCCAACCTCTGAGCCCAGGTATTTTGGCTCTGTTATTCTCCTTGTGGAGTTTCTGTCCCCTCCAGTACTTTCTATCTCCCTCTTCTTCCATAAGGTTTCCTGAACTCTGCCCAAAGTTTGGCTATGAGTCTCAGTATCTCCTTCAATACCCTGGTGGGTAGAGTCTTTCAGAGGTCCTCTGTGAATGGCTCCTGTCCTGTTCCTTGTCTCCACCTACTTCCGATGTCTATCCTGTTTGCCATTCTGAATGAGGATCAAGTATCTTTCCTAGGGTCTTTCTTGTTGTTTAGCTTTTTTAAGAGTACAGATTATAGTATGCTTATCCTATATTATATGGCTAATATCCACTGATAAGTGAGTATAAATCATATGTGTCTTCCTGCTTCTGGGTTATCACACTCAGGATGATCTTTTCTAGTTCCCACCATTTGTCTGCAAATTCTATGATTTCCATGTTTTAAATTGCTGAATAAGCAATATACAGGAAGCCTATAGCAAATATCAAACTAAATGGAGAGAAACTTAAATCAATCCCACTGAAATCAGGGACAAGTGAAGGCTACCCATTCTCTCCATATCTCATCAGCATAGTTCTTGAAGTTGTATCTAGAGCAATAAGACAAGTAAAGGAGATCAAAGGGATACAGTTTGGAAAAAAAGAAGTCAAAGTACCACTATTCACAGATAATATGAGTGACCCAAAAATTCTACCAGAGAATTCCTTCAGCTGATAAACACCTTCAGCAAAGTGGCTGGATACAAAATTACCTCACAAAATTTGAAGCCCTCCTGTATACAAAAGACACATAGGCTGAGAAAGAAATTAGGGAAACAACACCCTTCACAATAGCCACAAATAATATAAAGTACCTTGATGTGATTCTAACCAAGGAAGTGAAAGACCTGTATGAAAAAAAAAATTCAAGTCTCTGAAGAAAGAAATTAAAGAAGCTATCAGAAGATGGAAAGATCTTCCATGCTCATGGATGGGTAGGATTAACATTGTGAAATGGCCATCCTACCAAAAGCAATCTACAGATTCAATGTAATTCCTATCAAAATACCAACACAAATTTTTACAGACATTGAGAGAACAAACTTCCAGGTCTCTATTAAATAAGAGAAAACATGTCTTGAAAAACAAAACAAAACAAACAAAATGTCCTGTATGCAAACTATTATAGGTAATCTTATTTCTGTATTTATCCTGACATAGATACTGCATCAGCTTCTCCAGCAGCTAACCCAACTGTTGACTATTCTGTTACCTAACAGCAAAGAGCCAGGAGAAAAAAAACTCACAAAGAAAACTGATTTTGCTTCTTTGTTAACCACGCATATTTTCATAGATGTATCTATTTCCAAGGAAGAGCTGAGCAGCAAGACTTATAACCTCCTTGAACAACTCTTTTGCTTGTAAATAGGATGTACCTTTTTTATACATGGTGTGGTGTGTGTGTGTGTGTGTGTTTGTGTGTGTTTGTGTGTATGAGAGAGAGAGAGATGTGTGTGATGGTGCACATGTGGAGGTCAGAGAAGAATATTGGGGAGTAAATTCTTCCTTTTACATGTAAACAGATTTCAGAGAAGTGAGTTCTGATAACCAGATTTACATAAGGCTCTTCACTTGCTGATCAGTCTTACCAGTCCCCACAATGGTGATTTTTGAAAAGGCAGAAGTAAGCCCAGACACTTCTATTTTATGAGAATTATGTATGTAATGCAATAAAAAGTTATACCGACAAATTGAAAAACATTAAAATTAATTTAATAATGATAATGAAATCTCAATATCACCAAGAGAAAATGTTATAAAAATTTTGTTGGAAAATAAAAGCTCTAGTGTTTGATTATTTAGAGAAAAACACATATTGGAAGCTATCTGTGATGAGCCCTCTGAAGATTTGCAAATGTGATGCTGTTCTCTTATCCTCTCCAAACACATTTTCTTACATACAAACCCAATGTATCTAAATATGTGTTTCCTCCCAGTTCTTAATGCAGAAAGCACCTTTCTTTAGAGGAGGGGTCATTTAGCCATGTTACTATGGATCTCTACATTTACAGTCACCCCATTTTAGTTTCCTGTCTTATCGCATAAGGACCTGCAGGGGAGCAATTGGCCCTCAACATACAGTTTTGAAGAAATGATGAGAAATGTCATTGGAAACTAGTCTTTCTGTGAGTCATGAATGACTAAGTCCACTGTTTTTGTGTTATGTCATTGTGAAAATAGTGAAGTGCTTTCCTTGCTGACCTAAAACATCATAAAATTTGAGACTCTTTTCAGAGTCTAGCTCCCATGAAGAGCCTTGATTTTTGTCCTCATGCTTTTAATCTCATTATAGATACTTTGAAACATTCTTCAAGTGTATTCATGAATGCCTAATTTGGAGCAGGAAAATAATACATAGGAAGAAAGTGGGAGGAAAATTTAGTGGACCAAGCAAATCTTTATCACAGATACATATCTAACAAAAGCCTTTTTTTTAAATTCTTGCTTATGCTTTTGGGATAAACATGATAACGTGTGTCCGGAAAATAAAATGTCCTTATTTTGATATTGCATTAATGACATATTATTTCAGAGAGATAAAACCACATTTTAGTAAGCAAATATTTAAGTTTTAATTACTAGCTCAATAGTCAAATGGAGAGCAAAGGTTTCGGCAGAAGCAGGATAACGTGAGACACTGAAGTAACAGTATATTTGGAAAGATGGAAAAGAACTATGAATGTTTTAACTTCAGTAATAATTATTTTAATGTTAAAATATCATGAAGTTATCATATAGACCTAATTTCCTAGCATGGTAACCATCATGCACTTCTGTATTACAAAGTCTGCTACAGACTGGATGATCATAGTTAATTCCTGGTAACTATAACATGGATTACCTCTCCTTTCTAGAGAATTAGGTATATTAATATTCAAGATAAAATTCATATATTTCATTGCCCTTAAATGCATTCAAGATAAAGTCATTCCGGTCAACAATTGCCATACATTAAAGCTCATGTTGCTCATGTCTTCAGCATGTTTGCATTTACTGATTCAGTTCTGTTCTTTTCCAAGCATAGTTAGATTTAAGTCCAATCCATGAAACATTTCCAGGAAATCCTGACCTCTTTTTGCATACAGGTCTGATTTTTGTGTTCTCTAACTGCATGGTACACTCAGAACATATTTTAAATTTGGTAAAAATGCCCTAAAGCACAGACATTTTCTATAATAGCAGAGGCTGGATCTATGGCTACAATTTATCAGTGAGACAGTCACTGACAAAAGCAAAAGTCAGAGAACTTTCTTTTCTTCTTTTAGCTGGAGAACTCTGTGTATAAGAAAAAAAATAGGTTGAAAGAAATGAAAAAAAAATTTGCTAAAGTGCAAAGAAAGCCATGAATAAGAATTTTAAATTTGCATGCTGTAGTTAAGTAAAAAATTGACAACAGTATTCTTTTTTCTGAATACAGATTTTAAAAGACACAAAGACATAGATGACCTTTTGAAAGCAATTTGTAAAATTAACTAAGAACCAGCCCTGCTTGTCTCTGCCATGAGAAAGCTCCCTTGCCACACACAAAATTGCAGTGGCTAAAAAGGTTAAATAAAATTAGTAAAATGCTTTGATAGGAATTCTTAATGACACCATATCCCAAGGCATTAGCTTGACTCATGTGCAGCTCTCCTACCCTCTTTGCTTTACTTTCACGTTCACATTCTTTAATAATAACTAAGTTGCACAGACATATGTGGACATATTCTGAAGTATTTCAAATAAACTATGTAATGAGAGCCTAAGTTACCAAAATGGAAACTTGGGAATTGCTAATAATTTACTACTGTTTTCAATGGAAATACTAGAGGAAAAAAATGGAAATCCCAAAAACTAATATCTCATGAGGTTAATCCTGTGGTTTGAATGGGTCTGCAAATACAGTATAAGTTAGAAATTTAATATTCAAGTTAAGAGCATTAAGAAGTGGTTCTTCTTTGAGGTGGTTAGGCTGTGAAGGCTCTTTCCTAATGAGCTGTGAAGGTTCTGTCTGACATGAGTGGGCTAGTCGTGGTATAAAGCAAAGGATTGATTATTTATAAGAATCAATCTTTGATGCACTGCTAGGTACAGTCTGCCAGAAGCCCTCTGTGATAGCCTTCTGTACTGTTTCTTGTTTTCTCCTACTTCCAAAGCCCATCCCATTTGTCTTTCTAAGTGAGGATTGATCATCATTCCCGGGTCTTCTGTCTTGTTTATCTTCTTTAGGTGTACAGATTTTAGTATGTTTATCCTATCTTACAGGTCTAGTACCAATTACAAGTGAGCATATACCACGTGTGTCTCTTTCTGCTTCTGGGATACCTCACTCAGGATGATCTTTTCGAGGTCCTACCATTTGCCTGCAAATTTCATGATTTCTTTGTTCTTAATTGATGACTAGTATTCTATTGTGTAAATGTACCACATTTCTGTATCAGTTTTTCAGTTGAGGGACATCTGAGTTGTTTCCAGGTTCTAGCTATTATGAATAAAGCTGCTGTGAACATGTTGAACAAATGTTCTTGTTGTGTCCTTGAGTATATTTTGAATATATGCCTAGGAGTGGTATAGCTGGATCTTCAGAAAACACTATTCCTAATTGATACTGAAACTCACAACCAAACCTTGGGCAGAGTGCAGGGAATCATATGAAAGAAGGGGGAAGACCTGGAAAAGACAGGAGCTCCACAAGGACCAAATATATCTGGGCACAGGGGTCTTTTCTGAGACTGATTCTCCAACCAAGGACCATGCATGGGTTTAACCTAGAATCCCTGCTCAGAGGAAGTCCATGGCAGCTCAGCATCCAAGTGGTTTTCCCTAGTAAGAGGAACAGGGACTGTCTCTGACATGAACTCAGTGGCTGGCTCTTTGATCACCTCCCTCTCAATGGGGAGTAGCCTTGCTAGGCCACAGAGGAGGACACTGCAGCCAGTCCTGAAGAATCCTGAAAAGCTAGGGTCAGATGGAAGGAGAGAGTGGACTTAGACTTAGAGAGGGGCAGGGAGGAGACAAGGGAGGGGGGGTGGGACTGGGAGGGAATGAGGGAGGGGTACCACTGTGATACAAAGTAAATAAACAGTAATTAATATAAAAATAAAAATATAGTAAAAAAATAAGCAATCTTTTACCCTTTTTGTGTTGTTTTCTTTTCTTTCACCTTTTCTTCCTGTTCTTCTATTACTTTTCTTTTAGCTGGTCTAACATGCAGGAAGAAGGCCTGTCAAAATTTTGGGTGTCAGTATAGTATTTCAGGTCCAAAGTGTGAGTCAGATCATTTTTGATCACCATAAATAAGTCTGTAGTATTTTTGTGTAAAACCACAGAATAGAAATTTAAAAAAAAAATGTTATTTTTTCCTCTCCTGGAAAAAAATATTAAGTTTTAACTGTATTGATTACTTTAATCAAGAAATTATGTTTGAAAATTATAAAAGTTATGTAAACTTCTTACATCAAAATTGTATGTAATGCACTTTAGGGTACACATTTTGCACTTATAAACACAGTCTATCTGGGAACATAAAGCAGACTAGATGAGCAAAATCCAATAAAAATGCTTTTTTAAAGAGGCCAGCAAAGGGCACAAGAAAGAAATGCAGTGTTTAGTATGTTGGATTATCAAAAGCAAAGAGCTTCTACTAACTTTTGTACTGAGGGAGAGAGGAAGAAAAAATTTTAGGGGGGGAAAAGATGGCTGTGCCAGGAGAACAATGAGTCTGAGGAACAGGACATTTTCCATACAGCGACCAAGAGACTGAACTCTGGGTCCTAAAACAATAGTGATCGTGTTTCACAGGTGAGAGGAAAACCCCGACACGTGGGAATCAGTCCGGTCCATGCTCAGGTCACCCAGCCAGAACCCAGAAAATATCCTGAGTCCGGCAGGCACTAGGTTGCCAGACCAGAGCCACAAGCCTGCATGTCCTGATCACCTTCCCAGGCTGAGCAGTGGGCACAAAAAACATCAGACAGTGGGAGTCCCAGTCACGAGAAAACCCCAAAGGGAAGGAAGGAAACGGTACTGACTTGGCTCACCCAGTCTTTCCCTGGAAAAAGTCTCACAGACTGGCCAGTACAAGCCACCATCACTGAACTGGCCTCCAGCCATGGGCAAAGACAGTTGCTGCATGTCCAGATGTCCGGCACAGATGGAGCTGTGTGCCCCAGGGCAACAGAGACTGGTAGTCCCTGTTGGGAAGAGCAATATGGCATCTCCAGAACACAGTTATCCAGGGGCAAGTAGCCCTAGACACCCCAACATAATTGAAATTCAAGGAGGTAACACTACATCTATGCTCATGAAGGGGATAACAGAGGAAACAAATAAAATGTGTAAAGACCTAGAGGAATATAAACTCAAGAAGATTATGGCCATCCATAAAGAAAAAAAGGAAGATAAAAGCAAACAGATTATGGCCATCTGTAAAGAAATACAGAAAATTACAGCCAAACAGTTCTTGGCATTTAGCAAGGAAATGCTTAAATCACTGATAGAAATAAAAGAAACAAAGGATTGTTCAAACAAACAGCTGAAGAAATTAAAAAATAAAAAACAGGAAAATACATTCAGACAGGTGAAGGAAATCAGTAAACAGCTCAAGATCCAAGATAGAATTAGAAAAAGTAAAGAAAACACAAATGGAGAAAACTGTGGAGAAAAAGAACTTAGGGAAGAAAACAGGAACTAGAGAGGCTAGCATAACCAATAGACTAAAAGAGATGGAAGAAAGAACCTCAGATGTGGAAGATACAATGGAAGAAATAGATGTATGTGTCAAAGAGAGTGTTAAATCTAAACAATTCCTGACACAGACCATCTGAAAAATTCAAGACAACATAAAAAGACAAAACTTAAGAATAACAGGAATAAAGGAAAAATAAGATTCCCTGCTCCAAGGCCCAGAAAATATTTTCAACAAAATCATTGAAGAAAATTTCCCCAAATTAAAAGAAAGGCCAATAAGAATACAAGAGGTCTACAGAACACCCAGTAAATTAGACCAGAAAAGAAAATCCTCCCTCCACATAATAATCAAAACAGGAAATATACAGAACAAAGAAAAAATACTAAAAGCTGCAAGGGAAAAAAGCCAAGTAACATATAATGGCAAACCCATTAGAATCACATCTGACTTTTCAACAGAGAATATGAAAGCCAGAAGGGCCTGGACTGATATCATGCAGATCCTAAGAGAACACAGATGTCAGCCCAGGCTACTACACCCAGCAAAACTCTCAGTCCTCATTGATGGAGAAAACAAGATATTCAATGACAAAAACAAATTTCAACAATACCTACACACAAATCCAGCATTACAGAAGACACTAGAAGGGAAAATACAACCCAAGAAAACTAGCTACTTTCAAGAAAACAAACGAAATAATTAACCTCACTACAGAAAAACAAAAAGCAACCAAGCACACAACCTTATGACCACAGCCGACATCAAAATCAAAGAATCTAACAGCCACTGGTCATTAATCTCTCTCAACATCAGTGGACTCAATTCTTCAATAAAAAGACACAGACTAACAGAATGGATGCATAAACAAAACCCAGCAATCTGTTGCATCCAAGAAATACACCTAAGTCACAAAAATAAACACTGCATGAAGATAAAGGGTTGGAAGATGGCTTTCCAAGCAAATGGACCCAAAAATCAAGCAGGAGTAGCCATTCTAATATCTGAAAAAATAGACTTTCAACCAACACTAATAAGAAGAGATGAGGAAGGACACTTTATACTCATCAAGGGAAAATTACACCAGGAAGACATTGCAATCCTGAACATCTATGCCCCAAATGCAAGGGCATCCACATTTGTAAAAGAATCATTGATAAAACTGAAACCACACATAGATCACCACACATTAATAGTGGGATACTTCAACACCCCACTCTCAACAAAGGACAGGTCAACAAAACAGAAATTAAGCATAGAAACAATGTCTCTAACAGAAGTCATGAATCAAAGGGACCTAACTGTCATTTACAGAACCTTACACCCAAACACAAAAGAATTTACCTTCTTCTCGGCACCTCATTGAACATTCTCCAAAATAGACCATATAGTTGGTGACAAAGCGAGCCTCAACAGATACAAGAAGACTGAAATAATCCCTTGTATCCTGTCTGATCACCATGGAATAAAGCTGGACCTCAACAACAACAGAAATAGCAAAAAACCTACAATTCAACAAAAAAAGAGAATTTCAGGCCAATCTCCTTTATGAACATTAATGCAAAAATACTCAACAAAATACTGGCAAACTGAATCCAAGAACACATCAAAGATATCATCCACCATGAGCAAGTAGGCTTCATCCCAGGTATGCAGGGGTGGTTCAATATATGGAAATCCATCAATGTGATCCACCATATTAAACTGAAAGAAAAAAAAAAAAACACATGATAATCTCCCTAGACGCCGAAAAAGCCTTTGACAAAATTCAACATCCATTCATGCTTAGAGTAATGGAGAGATCAGGGATAGAAGGCACATATCTAAACACAGAAAGGCAATATACAGCAAGCCTATAGCCAACATCAAACTGAATGGAGAGAAACTTAAATCAATCCCACTCAAATCAGGTATAAGACAAGGCACTCTCTCCATATCTCTTCAACATAGTTCTGGAAGTCCTTGCTGGAGCAATAAGACAGTTGAAGGAGATCAAGGGGATCCAAATTGGAAAAGACTCTTTCCCAATCTGTGGGCAGTCATTTTGTTTTGATGATGGTGTCTTTGCTTTACAGAAGCTTTTCAGTTTCATGAGGTCCCATTTATTGATTGTTGCTTTTAAAGCCTGTGCTGTTGGAGTTCTGTTCAGGAAGTTGTCTCCTGTGCCAATGAGTTCTAGGCTGTTCCCCACTTTTTCTTCTAACAGATTTAGCGTATCTGGTTTTATGTTGAGGTCTTTGATCCACTTAGACTTTAGTTTTGTGCAGGGTGATAAATGTGGATCTATTTTCATTTTTCTGCATGTAGACATCCAATTAGACCAGCACCGACTGTTGAAGATGCTGTCTTTTTTCCATTGAATGTTTTTGGCTGCTTTGTCAAAAATCGAGTATTCATAGGTACATGGGTTTATTTCTGGGTCTTCTATTCGGTTCCATTGATCCTCCTTTCTATTTCTATGCCAATACCATGCAGTTTTTATTACTATTGCTCTGTAGTACAACTTGAGATCAGGGATGGAGATACCTCCAGATGATCTGTTGTTGTACAGGGTTGTTTTGGAGATTCTGGGTTTTTTGTTTCTCCATATGAAGCTGAGAATCTGTTTTTCAAGGTCTGAAAAGAATTGAGTAGGTATTTTGATGGGAATTGCGTTGAATCTGTAGATTGCTTTTGGCAAGATGGCCATTTTCACAATGTTAATCCTACCAGTCCATAAGCACGGGAGATCTTTCCATCTTCTGAGATCTTCTTCAATTTCTTTCTTCAGAGACTTGAAAGAATCTTCACCAACCCTTTATCTGACAGATGGCTAATATCCAGTATATACAAAGAACTAAAGAAGGTGAAAAGCAACAAACCAAGTAATCCAATTAAAAAATGGGGAGCAGAGCTAAACAGAGAATTCTCTGTGGAGGAATATAGAATGGCAGAGAAACACTCAAAGAAATGCTCAACATCATTAGCCACCAGGGAAAGGCAAATCAAAACGACCCTGAGATTTCACCCACACCCATCAGAATGGCCAAGATGAAAAACTTAAGTGACAACACATGCTGGAGAGGTTGTGGAGAAAGGGGAACCCTCCTCCATTGCTGGTGGGAATGTAAACTGGTACAATGACTTTGGAAGTCAATCTGGCGCTTTCTCAGAAAACTAGGAATAGTACTTCCTCAAGACTCAGCTATACCATTGCTAGGCATATACCCCAAATTTGCTCAAGTACACGATAAGGACATTTGCTCAACCATGTTTGTAGCAGCTTTATTTGTAATAGCCAGAACCTGGAAACAACCCAGATGTCCGTCAATGGGGGAATGGGTACAGAAATTGTGGTATTTTTACACAATGGAATACTACTCAGCAATTAAAAAAGAGGAAATCATGAAATTTGCAGGCAAATGGTGGGATCTACAGAAGATCATTCTGAGTGAAGTATCCCAGAAGGAGAAAGACAAACATGGTATATACTCGCTTATATAGACCTACAAGGTATGATAAACATAATGAAATCTATACACCTAAAGAAGATAATCAAGAAAGCAGACACGGGGTAAGATGATCAATCCTCACTTAGAAAGACAAATGGGATGTGCATGGAATGTATGACAGGAGTCTACCGCAGAAGGCATCTGAAAGACTCTACCTAGCAGTGTTTCAAAGTAGATACTAAGACTCATAACCAAACCCTTGGCAGAGTGCAGGGAATCATATGAAAGAAGGGGAGTTTGATGTGGAAAGGATAGGAGCTCCACAAGGACCAAACATATCTGGGCACAGGGTCTTTTCTGAGATGGACACTCAACCAAAGACCATGAGAGGATAAAACCTAGAACCTCTGCTCCGATGTGACCCGTGATAGCTCAGTAATCAATTGGTTTCCCATAGTAAGGGGAACAAGGACTATTTCTAACAGGAACTCAATGACTGGCTCTTTGACCTCCCCATCTCCCAAGGGAGGAGCAGTACTGTTAGGCCACAGAGGAGGACTTTGCAGCCAGTCCTGAAAATACCTGACAAAATGTAGTCATATGAAAGGGGAGGAGGTCCTCCCCTATCAGTGGACTTGGAAAGGGGCAGGGAGGAGATGAGGGAGGGAGGGTGGGACTGGGGATGGAATGAGGGATACAGCTGGGATACAGAATTAACAAAATATAACTAATGAGAAAAATAAAATTAAAAAAATTAAAAAAAAACAAATTGGAAAAGACTAAGTCAAATTATCCCTATTTGTAGATGATATAACAGTATACATATATAACAGTATACATGAGTTACCCCAAAAACTGTAACAGGGAACTCCTACAGCTGATAAATACCTTCAACAAAGTGGCCTGATACAAAATTAACTCAAAATAATCAGTAGCCCTCCTGTATACAAAAGACAAAAGGGGGGGGGTTGAAAGAAATTAGGGAAACACAACATCCACAAAAGACATAAATACCTTGGTGTAACCCTAACCAAGCAAGTCAAAGACTTGTATGAAAAAAATTTTCAAGTCTCTGAAGAAAGAATTAGAAGAAGATATCAGAAGATGGAAAGATCTCCTGCTCATGGCTTGGCAAGGTTAACATAGTAAAAATGGCTATCATACCAAAAGCAATCTACAGATTCAATGCAATTCCCATCAAGTTACCAACACAATACTTTACAGACCTGGAAAGAAAAATTCTCAACTTCATATGGAGTAACAAGAAACCCAGAATTGCTAAAACAATTGTCTACAATAAAAAATCTTCTGGAGGTATCTCCATCCCTGATCTTAAGCTGTACTCTAGAGCAACAGTAATAAAAACTGCATGGTACTGGCATGGAAACAGAATGGTGGATCAATGGAACCAATCAGAAGCTGCAGAAATAAACCCATACACATATGGACCCCTGATCTTTGACAAAGATGCCAATACCATACAATGGAAAAAAGATAGCATCTTCAACAAACGGTATTGGTCTAACTGGATGTCTACATGTAGAAATATGTAAATAGATCCATACTTATCACCCTGCACAAAACTAAAGTCCAAGTGGATCAAACACCTCAACATGAAACCAGACATATTAAATCGGTTAGAAGAAAAAGTCAGGAAAACCCTAGAACTCATTGGTACAGGAGACAACTTGAGCAGAACACCAACAGAACAAGCTCTAAGAGCAACAATCAATAAATGGGACTCACAAAACTGAAAAGCTTCTGTAAAGCAAAGGACACCATCATCAAAACAAAATGACTGCCTACAGATTGGAAAAGAATCTTCAACAACACTTTATCTGATAGAGGGCTAATATCCAGTAAATACAAAGTACTAAAGAAGCTGAAAAGCAGCAAACCAAGTAATCCAATTAAAAAATGGGAAACAAAGCTAAACAGAGAACTCTCTGTAGAGGAATATCAAGTGGCCAGAGAAATACTTAAAGAAATGCTCAACCTCATTAGCCATTAGGGAAATGCACATCAAAACCACCCTGAGATTTTAACTTACACCCATCAAAATGGCTAAGATCAAAAACTCAAGTGACAACACATGCTGGTGAGGTTGTGGAGAAAGGGGAACCCTCCTCCACTGTTGGTGGGAATGTAAACTTGTACAATCACTCTGGAAATCAATCTGGCACTTTCTCAGACAACTAGGAATAGCGCTTCCTCAAGATCCAGCCATACTACTCCTAGGCATATACCCAAAAGAGGCGCAAGTACACAAAAAGGACATTTGCTCAACCATGTTTGTAGCAGCTTTATTTGTAATAGCCAGAAGCTGGAAACAGCCTAGATGCCCCTCAACTGAAGAATGGATGCAGAAATTGTGGTACATCTACACAATGGAGTATTACTCAGCAATGAAAAATAAGGAAATCATGAAATTTGCAGGTAAATGGTAGGACCTGGAAAGGATCATCCTGAGTGAGCTGTCTCAGAAGCAGAAAGACATGCATGGTATATACTCACTCGTATAGATATATAACATAGGATAAACCTACTAAAATCTATACATCTAAAGAAACTAATCAAGAGAGAGGACCCTGACTAAAATGCTCAATCCCCATCCCAAAAGGCAAAGAGGGTGGACATCAGAAGAAGAAGTAAACAGGAAACAACCTAGTAAACTGCCACAGAGGGCCTCTGAAGGGCTCCGCCCCGCAGACTATCAAAGTAGACTCTGAGACTTTAAAGCCAACTGTTGGGCAATGTGCAGGGAATCTTATGTAAGAAGTGGGAAATAATAAGATTTGGAGAGGACAGGAACCCCACATGGAGAGTGACAGAACCAGAAAATTTGAACACAGGGGTCTTCCCAGAGACTCATACTCCAATGAAGTACCATGCATGCAGATAACCTAGAACCCCTGCACAGATGTAGCACATGACAGTTCAGTGTCCAAGTGGGTTACATAGAAATGGGAAGTGGGACTGCCTCTAACATAATCTGATTGGCCTACTCTTTGATCACCTTCCCCTGAGGGGCGAGCAGCCTTACCTGGCCACAGAAGATGACAATGTATCCTCTCCTGATGTGATCTGATAGACTAAGATCAGAAGGAAGGAGAGGAGGACCTCTCCTATCAGTGGACTTGGGGAGGGGCATGCATGAAGAAGGGGGAGGGAGGAAGGACCTGGAGGGGAGGAGGGAGGAGCTTATGGGGGATGCAAAATGAATAAAGTGTAATTAATAAAATTAAATTAAATTAAAAAAATTAGATTCTGGAGTACAGAGGTCACCGAAGATCTGATCCTTCCTAATGTAGCTCAGATAATTTACCGAGAAAACAAGTCTGGTTGTATTTCTGTTTCTCCCTAGTAATGTTTAAGCCTGTGCTTTGTGTTGTTGTTTGGTTTGGTTCAGTTTTTTTTTCAGGCAGAAATGGTAATAAAAGAAATAAATCTGTATTACTTCATAGATTATGAGGTAGAGGTCCTGTTAGATACTACTGCAGTATTTGATGCATTATATTATTTTACTTCAAAACTTTAGGTAATGTTAAGTAAAAATTCTGATATTTCACTTTAGGAATTAATAAAATGCAACTTTATATAGTAAATTTCATTAAAAAATGAAATATAATAACTGAAACTCATGACTGTTAAAGATATGTTTTCACAAATGTAAAACTCAAGTGGCAAACTATAGGACTACAAAGAATAATTGTCTTTAATAATTAGTGGAATTAAAAATAAAGCTGTAAGCATAAGCTCCACGCCTTTAACAGTTTGCTTATATCAAATTTTCTAAGTATGTAGAACTTATAGAAATCTTTGGTCATTGCTTAGGAAATGGATTTGTTTTCACTATAAACTAGGTCTGTATATGTGTGTTTTATACAGAAAAACAAAACTGATATTCATATAACTAAAATAAGTCTATTTGATGATTCGAAAGACACCCATTTATGACATTCAGGTGGAATGAAGAAAATATGCCTTGGTTTTACAATAATTGAACTAACAGTAACTTGGGGAAGGGTAAAGTACTTTAAGAAATGTGATTTAATAAATAGTTCCCCACAACGCAATGCTTAGAGATTTTTAAAAATGAATAAGAGTTAGTGAAAGACATCCATGGCAATAAAGCATAAGATCTTTAATTTTATTTTAATGAAATTCAAGCCTGTATTAAATTTAAGCTTAAGAGAATATTGTGAAACTATACCTTTGTTGCTTTGATATTGCTATATATTGTGATAGAATACCCAATAAGATGAGCAGGAAAAATGCTTATGAAAATTTTAATGTTTCATATATAGACCCAGTGTTCATTTTATAAGTATGTTTTGTTTCAAAAGTTTATTGGTTCTGACAGAAAATTTGAGCTCAATTATACTTCATCAGCTAAACTTTTCCCCAAATATGTTGAATGTGTGTTAAGCAAGCATGTTAGCGAGTCCTTGGAAAAGACAGTTCTTGTTTTGTCTTTACCTTAAGAAATTTCTGGTAAAAGCAGTGTTTTGTTTAATTTTGGATTAAAAAAAATAACACAAAAAAACATTGACTTAGACAAAACCTCCAACACCAAGACAATGAAACTCACTCAAAAGTAAATACAGTCTTTGAAAAGAAACAGTAAAATTACAAAGGTATTTTTCTTAAGAAATACTTATTAAATAAGTAAAATATTGGCTTTGAAAGATTGTATTACCAGTCAAAGAGAAAAGTCTTGGGGTTTTCTTTTATTATTATTATTATTATTATTATTAATTACACTTTATCCATTTTGTATTCCCCCATAAGCCACTCCCTCCTCCCCTCCCAGTCCCACCCTCCCCCTCTTTCAGCATGCATGCCCCTCCCCAAGTCAACTGATAGGGGAGGTCCTCCTCTCCTTCTTTCTGATCTTAGTCTATCAGTTCTCATCAGAAGTGGCTGCATTGTCGGGGTTCTAGGTTATCTCCACAGATAGTCCTTGGTTGGAGTATGAGTCTCTGGGAAGTTCCCTGTGTTCAAATTATCTTGTTCTGTTGCTCTCCTTGTGGAGTTCCTGTCCTCTCCAGCTCTTACTATTTCCCACTTCTTACATAAAATTCCATTCACTCTGCCCATCAGTTGGCCATCAGGCTCAGCATCTTCTTTGACAGTATGCACTGCAGAGGCTTTCAGAGGCCCTCTGTGGCAGGTTCCTAGGTTGTTTCCTGTTTTCTTTTTCTTCTGATGTCCATCATCTTTGCCTTTCAGGATGGGGATTGAACATTTTAGTTAGGGTCCTCTCTTTTGCTTAGTTTGCTTAGATGTACAGATTTTAGTGAGTTTATTCTATGCTGTATGTTTATATGAGTGAGTAAATACCATATGTGTCTTTTTGCTTCTGGGACAACTCACTCAGGATGATCCTTTCCAGGTCCTACCATTTACCTGCAAATTTCATGATTTCCTTATTTTTCATTGCTGAGTAATACTCCATTGTGTAGATGTACCACAGTTTCTGCATCCATTCTTCAGTTGAGGGGCATCTGGGCTGTTTCCAGCTTCTGGCTATTACAAATAAAGCTGCTACAAACATGGTTGAGCAAATGTCCTTTTTGTGTACTTGCGCCTCTTTTGGGTATATGCCTAGGAGTGGTATGGCTGGATCTTGAGGAAGCGCTATTCTTAGTTGTCTGAGAAAGTGCCAGATTGCTTTCCAGATTGGTTGTACAAGTTTACATTCCCACCAACAGTGGAGGAGGGTTCCCCTTTCTCCACAACCTCTCCAGCATGTGTTGTCACTTGAGTTTTTGATCTTAGCCATTCTGATGGGTGTAAGGTGAAATCTCAGGTTTATTTTGATTTACATTTCCCTAATGGCTAATGAGGTTGAGCATTTCTTTAAGTGCTTCTCTGCCATTTGATATTCCTCTACAGAGAATTCTCTCTTTAGCTCTGTTCCCCATTTTTTAAGTGGATAACTTGGTTTGTTGCTTTTCAGCTTGTTTAGTTCTTTATATATATATTGGATATGAGTCCTCTGTCAGATAAAGGGTTGGTGAAGAATCTTTCCCAATCTGTAGGCAGTGGCTTTGTTTTGATGACGGTATCCTTTGTTTTACAGAAGCTTTTCAATTTCATGAGGTCCCACTCATTGATTGTTGATCTTAGAGCCTGTGCTATTGCTGTTCTGTTCAGGAAGTTTTCTCCTGTACCAATGAAATCTAGGGTATTTCCCACTTTTTTTTCTACTTATTTAATGTGTCTGGTTTTATGTTGAGGTCTTTGATCCACTTGGACTTCAGTTTTGTGCAAGGTGATAAGTATGGATCTATTTTCATTTTTCTACATGTAGACATCCAGTTGGACCAGCACCATTTGTTGAAGATGCTATCTTTTTTCCATTGTATGGTTTTGGCATCTTTGTAAAAAATCAGTTGTCTGAAAGTTTGTGGGTTTATTTCATGGTCTTCTGTTTGGTTCCATTGATCCACATTCTCTTTCTATGCCAGTACCATGCAATTTTTATAACTGTTGCTCTATATTACAGTTGAGATCAGGGATGGAGATACCTCCAGAATATCTTTTATTGTAGAGGATTGTTTTAGCAATTCTCGGTTTCTTGTTATTCCATACGAAGTTGAGAATTTTTCTTTCCAGGTCTGTAAAGAATTGTGTTGGCAATTTGATGGGAATTGCATTAAATCTGTAGATTGCTTTTGGTAAGATGGCCATTTTTACTATGTTAACCTTGCCAAGCCATTAGCATGGGAGATCATTCCATCTCATCATATCTTCCTCTAATTCTTTCTTCAGAGACTTGAATTTTTTTTCATACAAGTCTTTGAATTGCTTGGTTAGGGTTACACCAAGTTACTTTATGTCATTTGTGGCTATTGTGAATGGTGTTGTTTCTCTAATTTCTTTCTCAGCCCTTCTGTCTTTTGTATACAGGAGGGCTACTGATTATTTTGAGTTAATTTTGTATCCGGCCACTTTGCTGAAGGTGTTTATCAGCTGTAGGAGTTCCCTGGTACAGTTTTTGGGGTCACTTATGTATACTATCATATCATCTGCAAATAGTGATAATTTGACTTCTTCCTTTACCATCTGTATCTCCTTGATATCCTTAAACTGTCTTATTGCTCTAGCAAGGACTTCCAGAACTATGTTGAAGAGATATGGAAAGAGTGGGCAGCCTTGTCTTGTCCCTGATTTCAGTGGGATTGCTTTAAGTTTCTCTCAGTTCAGTTTGATGTTGGCTATAGACTTGCTGTATATCGCCTTTACTATGTTTAGATATGTGCCTTGTATCCCTGATCTCTCCAATACTTTAAGCATGAATGGATGTTGGATTTTGTCAAATGCTTTTTCAGCATCTAGGGAGATTATCATGTGTTTTTTTTTCTTTCAGTTTGTTAATATGGTGGATCACATTGATGGATTTCCATATGTTGAACCACCCCTGCATACCTGGGATGAAGCCTACTTGGTCATAGTGGATAATATTTTTGATGTGTTCTTTTATTCAGTTTGCAAGTATTTTGTTAAGTATATTTGCATCAATGTTCATTAGGGAGATTGGCCTGAAATTCTCTTTCTTTCTTGAGTCTTTGTGAGGTTGAGGTACCAAGGTGACTGTGGCTTCATAGAATGAGTTTGGTAATGTTCCTTCTGTTTCTGTTTTGTGGAATAGTTTGAAGAGAATTTGAGTTAGCTCTTCTTTGAAGGTCTGGTAGAATTCTGTGCTGAAGCCATCTGATCCTGGGCTTTTTTTGGATGGGAGACTTTTGATGACCGCTTCTATTTCTTTGGGGGATATAGAACTATTTAATTGATATAGCTGGTCCTGTTTCAGCTTTGGTAAGTGAAATCGATCAAGAAAATTATCCATTTCATTTAGATTTTCAAATTTTGTGGCATATAGACTTTTGAAGTCCTAATGATTGTTTGGATTTCCTCAGTATCTGTAGTTATGTACCCCTTTTCATTTCCGATTTTGTTGATTTGGATGCTGTCTCTCTGCCTTTTAGTTAGCTTGGCTAAGGGTTTGTCGATCTTGTTGATTTTCTCAAAGAACCAGCTCTTGGTTTCATTGATTCTTTGAGTTGTTTTATTTGTTTCTAATTGATTGATTTCAGCCCTGAGTTTGATTATTTCCAGCCATCTACTCTTTTTGGCATGTCTGCTTCTTCTTTTTCTAGGGTTTTTAAGTGGGCCATTAAGTTGCTTGAATGAGCTGTCTCGAATTTCTTCTTGAAGGCACTTAGTGCTATGAACTTTCCTCTTAGCACTGCTTTCATTGTGTCCCACAAGTTTGGGTATGTTGTGTCTTCATTTTCATTGAGTTCTAGGAAGAGTTTAATTTCTTTCTTTATTTCTTCCCTGACCCAGCTGTCATTTAGTAACAAGTTGTTCAGTTTCCATGTGTGTGTAGGCTTTTTGCTATTTCTGTTGTTGTTGAAGTTCAGCTTTATTCCATGGTGATCACACAAGATACAAGGGATTATTTCAATCTTCTTGTATCTGTTGAGGCTTGCTTTGTGACCAACTATGTGGTCTATTTTGGAGAAGGTTCCATGGGGTGCTGAGAAGAAGGTAAATTCTTTTGTGTTTGGGTGTAAAGTTCTGTAAATGTCTGTGAGGCCCATTTGATTCATGACCTCTGTCAGAGATATTGTTTCTTTTTTTAATTTCTGGTTTGTTGACCTGTCCTTTGTTGAGAGTGGGGTGTTGAAGTATCCCACTATCAATGTGTGGGGATCCATATGTGGTTTAAATTTTATCAATGTTTCTTTTACAAATGTGGGTGCTCTTGTATTGGGAGATCGATGTTCAGGATTGTGATGTCTTCTTGGTGAAATTTTCCTTTGATGAGTATGAAGTGTCCTTCCTCATCTCTTTTGATTAATTTTGGTTGAAAGTCTATTTTGTCAGATATTAGAATGGCTACTCCTGCTTGCTTTTTGGGTCCATTTGCTTGGAAAGCCATCTTCCAACCCTTTATCCTCAGGTAATGTCTATTTTTGTGACTTAGGTGTGTTTCTTAGATGCAACAGATTGCTGGGTTTTGTTTATGCATCCGTTCTGTTAGTCTGTTTCTTTTTATTGAAGAATTGAGTCCATTGATGTTGAGAGAGATTAATGACCAGTGGCTGTTAGAGCCTTTGATTTTGATGTTGGCTGTGGTCATAAGGTTGTGTGGTTGGTTGCTTTTTGTTTTGCTGTAGTGAGGTTAATTATTTCCTTTGTTTTCTTGAAAGTAGCTAGTTTTCTTGGGTTGTATTTTCCCTTCTAGTGTCTTCTGTAATGCTGGATTTGTCTGTAGGTATTGTTGAAATTTGTTTTAATACATAATTTATTCATCATGTATTACAATTTACTCACTTTGTATTCCAAATGGAGCTCCCTTCTTTGTCACCTTCCAGTCTCACTCACCTTCCCTCTTCTTCCCCAATGCCTCTCCCTAAATTCAGTAATGGTGGAGGTCCTTCTCCTCTTCTGTCTGACTCTAGCCTATCAGGTCTCATCAGGACTGGCTGCATTGCCTAATTTTGAAGCTGAAATCCCTGAAGCTCTCAGAGCAGAGAGAGAGAGAAAAAAAAAAAAGACAATTCTTTTGTTTGTAACGTGAAGGTTTTTTTTTTTATATTTGGCACAGAAAAAAGATAGTATTTAGTCTACAAGTGTTTTGTATATTTCAAGTAAATACCCTGTGCAATTATCATCCTTTTAAAACACATCCAGGGAGTAGGAAAACTTCTCAGTTCACCTGCCATCCAATTCTTCTTCTTTTTTTTCTGTATTTTAACATTATGAACCATATTTTTCTAGTATAAATTATCTGGTCTTATAAATATAGAGTCCTGTAATTTTATTAGAAACCTACATTCACATAAATTTCCTTTATATTCAAAATTCTTATGATTTAATATTAAGTAACAACTAATTCAAAGAAGTAATACTTTTGTCTTTTCTTGAAGCATATCCTGTTAGACTCTTCATCTAAAACATTAAGAATTACTTATTTTCTCCTCCAGTAATGTGAATAACTCCTTCAAACAATATGAAAGCTATGTATTGGGAGTGAAACCTCAAATATCATCAGATTGATGTCTCCTTGTTCTATGACTCAATTATATTGTAGCTTCAGCAATAGGCTGTTACTGTCAAATTTGGGTGGTTTACCAAGGACATTGATAAAACACTTTCTGTTTTAGGGGCTAGAAGAACTCACTAGTCAACATCTTTCAATAGGAATTCTATCGTGATACTTGTTTTCTTATTTGATAATCCAGGGTTTTCTGGTATGTGTGTTTTCACCAAATATAGGTACGTTGTGGGGGTTTGAATAGAAATGTCCTCCATAGGCTCGTATGTTTGAATGTTTGGTTATGAAATAGTAGTGCTACTTGAGAGAAAATGATTAGGAGATGTATGCTTGTTGAAAGAACTCATACAAGATGTATGCTTGTATGAAAGAACTCATACAAGCCTCAGTCTGTCTGTCTGTCTGTCTGTCTCTCTGTCTGTCTCTTTGTCTCTCTCTCTGTGTCTCTCTCTGTCTCTCTCTCTCTTCCTCATGCACATATATCTCGATGTAAAACTCTTAGCTACCACATCTGCCTGTGTGCTATCATTCTCTGGACATGCAGATAACAGGCTAAACTTCTAACTAAGCAAGGCCCAAATAAATACTTTCTTTTATAATTGTTGTCACGGGCATGGTGTTTCTTCACAGCAATATAACATTGACTAAGAAAGAAGTTGTTACCAGAACTGGGGTATTGCTATTTTCAGCCTGACCATGCTGCTTATTGGTGGAATGTGGATTTGGGACTTGGGTTTAGAATGCAGTTGAACACTTTAAGAAGGTCTTAATGTTTATCCTATATTATATATCTAATATCCACTTATGAGTGAGTATATATCCTGTGTGTCTTTCTGCTTCTGGGATAGCTCACTCAGGATGATCTTTTCCAGTTTTCACCATTTGCCTGCAAATTTCATGATTTCCTTGCTTTTTATTGCTGAGTAATATTCCAATGTGTAGATGTACCACAATTTCTGTATCCATTCTTCAACTGAGGTACATCTGGGTTGTTTCCAGCTTCTGGTTATTACAAATAAAGCTGTTACAAACATAGGTGACCAAATGTCCTTGTTGTATACTTGCACATCTTTTGGATATATGCCTAGGAGTGGTATAGCTGGATCTTGAGGAAGTACTATTCTTTTTTTTTTAATTTTATTACATTTTATTCACTTTGTAATTGCCCCTGTAGCTCCCTCCCTCCCTCTTCTCCACGCATGCCCCTCCCCAAGCCCACTGAAAGGGGAGGTCTTCTTTTCCTTCCTTCTGATCCTAGTCTATCGGGTCTCATCAGGAGTGACTTCGTTGTTTTCCTCTGTGGCCTGGTAAGGCTGCTCCTTCCTCAGGGGGAGGTGATCAAAGAGCAGGCCAATCAGTTCATGTCAGAGACAGTCCCTGTTCCCATTACTATGGAACCCACTTGGACACTGAACTGCCATGGGCTACATCTGTGCAGGGGTTCTAGGTTGTCTCTGTGGTCTCTGGTTGGAGTATCAGTCTCAGAAAAGATCCCTGTGCCCAGATTTTTTTGTTCTGTTGCTCTCCTTGTGGAGCTCCTGTCCTCTCCAGGTCTTACTATTTCCTACCTCTTTCATAAGATTCCCTGAGCTCTGCCCAAAGTACTATTCTTAATTGTTTTAGAAAGCATAAATATACTAAAATCTGTACACCTAAAGAGACTAATCAAGAAAGAGAAATCTGGCTAAGATGTTCAATCCCCAATAAGAAAGGCAAAGAAGATGGACATCAGAAAAGGGAGAAAACAGGGAACAAGACAGGAGCCTACCACAGTGGGCCTCTAAGGGCTCTACGGTGAAGCGTATCAAAGCTGATGCTGGGACTTATAGCCAAATTTTGGGCAGAGGTCAGAGAATTTTATGAAATAAGAGAAAGATAAAAGGACCTGGAGAGAACAAGAGTGCCACAAGGAGAGCAACAGAACCAAAAAATCTGGGCACAAGGGTCTTTTCTGAGACTGATACTCTAACCTAGGATGATTCATAGAGATAACCTAGAACCCCTGCACAGATGTAACCCTTGGTAGTTCATTGTCCAAGTGGGTTCTCTAGTAAGGTGAACAGGGACTGTCTCTGACATGAACTGATTGGCCTGTTCTCTGATCATTTCCCCCTGAGGGGAGGACAGCCTTACCAGGCCACCGAGGAATTCAATGCAGCCATTCCTGATGAGACTTGATAGACTAGGATCAGAAGGAAGGAGAAGAAGACCTCCCCTATCAATGGACTTAGGAAAGGGCATGTTTAGAGAAGGGGGAGGGAGGGTAGGATTATGAGGAGAGGAGGGAGGGAGCTACAGGGGGGTTGCAAATTGAATCAACTGTAATTAATAAAAATGAGTTTGTAAGAAAAAAAGTCTTAATGACTGATATTTGTAGGAAAATGAAAGACAGTTATGTTGAGAGCAGTGCACAATATTTTGGGCAGTTCTCAAGAGGTTCCTGAGGAGAAGAATATTAGTAAGTGGTCTAGAAACATTTCTTGTGATATTTTGGTGAAGAATGTGGCTCAGTTTTTTTGCATGTGTCTATCAAATCTGCCTGAGGCTAAATTTAAGAGTTTTTGATTAATGACATTGGCAGAGGAAATTTCAAGACAGCCCAGTATTGACTATGTCATGTGAGTATTATTAGCCATTCTTATACAGATCTATAAAAAGGGAGCAAGCTGACCAAAAAAAAATTATATATATATACCATTTGAGGAAAAAAAGAGCACCAGAATAGTAATGGAGCTAAGTCCTGTGCTCAAGGAGATAAAAAGATTAAGAAAAGTCTGGTGCTAAATAAAATAAAGGGAGTGGTAAGCTCAGTGTGATGCCTCACATGACTAAGCTTCCGACTTGTAAAACGTAATTAATGAAAATCTTAAGCAGTGAAGGAATCCACAGCCAACAGAAAGCTTATAAAAATATATTTCAACAAAGGTGCCAAGTTTCAAGCCCAGCAAGCAGCAGAACTTTGCAGTTTCAGGAAAGTAGTTTTGGCTTTAGATTAAAGAACACAAGAATGGGTGATTTTTAATCTCCTTCCACAGACAAGGAAAGCTGCTTAGGTCATGTGTGTGTCATGGGTGTCTCTGCCTGGAGGCATAGAGAGACCATTTCATGAATCTGTGTATGTGAAACCTCTGTTTTCTTAGATACCACAAGATTTTGGAGGTATCAGAGCTATGGGATTGTGCCAAGAAGGGCTGTAGACCAGGTGTGGAACCAGTCCATGGGAGATAAGTATGTTTCAGATAACGAAAGTGAAAGGAGTTGGAGATATGTATGACCCTTTGACATCACACATGGAGATGTAGAGTTTGTAGTTTGCCCTGTTGCTTTTTGATCTTGCTTTGGTCTAGTACTCCATCAATATGCTTCCTTTCCTCCTTTTGAAGTGGTAAAGTATATTCTTTACTATTGTATGTTTGAAGCAAATGATCTGCTTTTTAACTTTTACTTTACAAGGGATTACACATAAGAGGTTGAATGGGAAGAGACTTTGGACTTTTAAACAGAGTTTAGAATATTATAGACTTGTAACTAGTCTTAATACACTTCTGCATTATAATCTGGCTGTGAGCCTATGGGTAGGCTCTAAGCCCAAGTGGTAGGTTGAATAAATACGGTCCTCATAGGCTCATATATTTGAATTTTTGCTCACTAGCGAGTGACCCTCCGTAAGAGGGGATAAGGAGGTTTGACATTATGGAAGGAAGTCTGTTACTTGGAGTGACTTTAAAATTTCAAAAGCCCACACTAGTTGCTGCTGCTGGTAGATCTCCGTGTAGAACTTACTGCTCCCCTGTCTCCTCAAGCCATGTTTATAGACTAAACCACTGAAATTGCAAGCAAGTCTCAGTCACACGCATTTTTGTAAGTTAAAGTGGTCATGGGGTCTTTTCACAGCAATAGGTTCCTGAGACAATGTGGTTACCCTATTTAGTATGTTTATAATGTGATGGTTTGAATGAGAATGATTCTTATAAGAGTCTCAGTTGGTGATGATGTTTACTGAGGTGTATGATGTTTTTAGTGGAGTATGATGATTTTTTAGAGTTCTGAGTCTCACCTTAATTCTACTTTGTCCTTTCTGCTTCATTTTTTCAGTTGGGAGATGTTAAGTATCAGCTTTCTGCTTCTCCAACATGCCTGCTACTTACTGCTGTGCTTCTGTACCATGTGGGTTTTTTTTCTTTTGTTTTTTTGAGACAGGGTTTCTATGTGTAGCCTTGGCTGTCCTGGACTAGCTTTGTAGACCAGGCTGGCCTTGAACTCACAGAGATATGTTTGCCTCTGCCTTCCTGAGTGCTGGGATTGCAGATGTGTGCCACCACACTTGGTCCATGTGTAATTTTATTCTTCTCAAACATTAAGCCACAAAAATGCCTTCTTCCATTAGTTGTCTTTGGGAATATGTTTTACTTCAGCAATGGAGAAGTGGGTAACACAGATCTATTTTATAAGGTTCTTACAAGAGTAGACCTTTATTTATATTTTAATGGGCTCTGAAAGATATATCACAACAGAATCGGAATATGTGACCACTAATGTAAAAGTGGTATGAACATCAAGAGAGTAACCAACTACTTTCTGATTAGATTGAGGCAAACGACTTCTCAAGATGAAACTTATATCTGGCACAAGTATCAGGGACAAGAAAGTGTGGATAGACCAGCCTTAGGTACAATTATTAAACTGTTTAACAATTTATTTAACAATTATTTAACAATTATTAAACTGTTAAATCGGCAAAGTATTAAACTAACTTCAAACGATTTATTTTTATTTGATGCATCCCTAAGTGCTCATCCATGAAGAGTGTTTCCAGAATAGAGTAGTTGATACAGAGACCTACAATTTGCCAATATTCAGAGAAAAAGATGCTGACACATGGACATTAAGGAGGAATTTGTATCATATTATTCTTCCTACTGCTCAAGGAACATGATGGAAGCTGGGCAGAAAGATTGTAAGGCCAGAAGGATTCAATGGCTACATTGACATCGTGTTTTTTTTGGATATAGTATGGCAATTGCAAACACGAACTCAAGGCAGTTGTGAGAGTGTATGTGCCATCTTGCCAGTCTCAAGTCAGGCAAAATACACCATACAGAGAAGAGGTTGCAACTTGATGAGTTATCAGCAGTTGATAGCTGCTGAGGAAAATAGCATTAGCTTGCTCTAATGAAATGTCCCTCATTAGGTGAACAATATTCTACTATAATCTCATACATCCAAAACTGAAAAAGCATAAACTGGACTTGTTTATTTTTTAATTTTTACTGACTCAAACTGTGTACTTTCTGTTACTTGTTCTTTTTTTCTCTTTTAATTGACTCTGTGAATTTCATATCATGCACCCAAATGCCACTGAACTCTTTGCCCTGCTATATCTGCTCTCTATGACTACAACCTCCCCCCTCAAAAGAAAGCAAAATTTCAAAACAAAACAAAACAAAAATCAAAGAAACAAAGAAACAACAACAACAAAATATCTCCATAAATGCTGTGGTGTGTAACATCAAGTAACTTTACTTGCAAATGTTCATTATAAGGAGTCATTGGTGTGGCTGGAGGCCTCTGGCTTCTGCTTCACTATCAGTACTGGATTCTCGCCAGGACCTTTCTTGGATAACCTGTTGTTGCCCCGTGTCATGAAGCTTAGGATCTACAGGACTGGCCTTTTCATACACTACAGCAGTTCACAGATGAGGTAGATGTTGGTGTGGGCCAACTCAAAGCCCTGATGTGGGCCTGGGTCATGACAAGAGTGTATCACTAAGCCCATGCTACCTCATGGTGTCATCTACCAGTCCCCAACACATGGTGTGGTGGAGGAGGTCACCACTGCATGTCCTATGCCTGCTTGCTCTACTTATCTATCTATCTATCTATCTATCTATCTATCTATCTATCTATCTATCTGTCTGTCTGTCTGTCTGTCTGTCTGTCTGTCTGTCTATCTATCTATCTATCTATCTATCTATCTATCTATCTATCTATCTATCTATCTTGGTGAATGCAATAGATTTTATTTGAGCACTTTGAGTTTTAAAAGTATGAATTCCCTGTGGCTTAAATAGCTCACGAGCTGAAAACACTCCTTCATTTGTTCATTCAACCACCTTTGTATCATGTGGCATCATCTCCATGAACTCAATAATACTGTTTGCTGTGACTCTCATCTTGTTTAAAAGCCTCTGCCCTGCAGACAATCAAAGCAGATGCTGAGACTTATGGCCAACTGTCGGGCAGAGTGCATGGAATCTTATGTAAGAAGTGGGAAATAGTGAAAGCTGGAGAGGACCGGAACCACACAAGGAGAACAACAAAACCAGAAAACTTGAACACAGGGAACTTCCCAGAGACTCATACTTCAACCAAGGACTATTCATGGAGATAACCTAGAACCCCTGCACAGATGTATCACATGATAATTCAGTGTCCAAGTGGGTTACATAGTAATGGGAAGAATTATGCCTCTGACATAATCTGATTGGCCTGCTCTTTGATTACCTCCCTCTGATGGGGGAGCAGCCTTACCAGGCCACAGAAGATGACAATGCAGCCACTCCTGAGGTGATCTGATAGACGAAGATCAGAAGGAAGGAGAAGAGGACCTCCCCTATCAGTGGACTTCGGGAGGGGCATGCATGAGGTATAGGGAGGGAGGGTGGGATCAGCAGGGGAGGAGGGAGGGGCTTATGGGGGAATACAAAATGAATAAAGTGTAACTAATAGTAAAAAAAATAAAAAAAAATTTAATAAAAAATAATCTAAGTTGAGCCTATAAAGAGAAGGGGTTAGATTACAAGAAGTTGTGGTGGAGGGGGCAAATAAGAAAAAAATAGATTTTATAAAGTTCTCAAGGAATTAATAAATGAATTCATCATCACAATGCATCATGAGAAAAGAAAAAGAATGTAAGGCCAAAATTACACTCAATATATAAACAAAACAAAGTGTTTTATAAGTTTTTTTAAATTTTTTATTTAACTTTTATTAATTATACTTTATTCATTTTGTATCCCCCCATAAGCCTCTCCCTCCTCCCCTCCCAGTCCCACCCTCCCTTCCCTTTCTGCATGCATGCCCCTCCCAAGTCCAGGAAAACAAAACACTAAGAATAATTCTGATGACAAAATTTGCTTGTGTGTGTAGTTTGTGACCTTCTACAAGCTCGGAGGTATTCTATGACCATGAGTGTCTCCAGCTGTGCAACATGAGCAGTAAAACAATCCTAGATTATTATTATTTTTATAATAGATACTAGTTAGTTGGATGTTGATGCTGTAGAACTTTTCATAATGAAAGCATAGATATTTCAGTGTAAGATTTTTATAGCATGTCTATGAATGTTACTGAAGTAGTCAAGGTATGTGTATTGAGTCTTTATTTTAGATTAAGTATTTTTGCTTTGAACTAAAATCATTTGTATTACAATTACCCACCAATTAAATAATAATAATTTTTCTTTACAAAGAAGAGAATTAAAAAGAAATTTGAGGATTGGAATTAGAAAATTTAAACTATGGAGAATAGTTAGTTACCTCTTGGCTTGTGAACAGATAAACTGAGCACATGATGGCAGGCATGTATTTTAGTAGTGTAAGTTGAAATTATCTTCATGTTGTAAAAAAGACATGACAGACTGAGTAACTATATGCTTACACATGCTAAATATAAAATTATTTAAGTTTCCAGCAACTTGCATGCCTTTCATAATTCTCAATGAAATATCCTCAAGACTGTTAAAAGTGAGAGCAGTTTCTAATGTCAAAAAGCCACCTTTATGTGTAAGGTTTTATTAGCAACTGCCATGTGAAAAGTTTAGCTGTACACACAGGTGAACATGACAGATGATGCATGTGTGGGTTTAGCAAAAGCAAGAAAAGTTTTGTGCTATAAGAAACCCAACAGGCAGAACAGCAAGAAGATAATCTCCAAAGGACAGTTGTGTGTAAACTGTCTTCCCTGCTTCCAAGCCCTTCCTATAATGATTATTGTTGAAGGACAGAAATCTGTAAAAATAGCATTAGAAGATAAATCCTCAAAAACTTGGTATATACTCGCTTATATAGACCTACAAGATATGATAAACATAATGAAATCTACACACCTAAAGAAGATAATCAAGAAAGTGGACATGGG
This sequence comes from Psammomys obesus, assembly GCF_907164565.1. Classification (NCBI taxonomy): domain Eukaryota; kingdom Metazoa; phylum Chordata; class Mammalia; order Rodentia; family Muridae; genus Psammomys; species Psammomys obesus. The sequence continues at coordinate 21,664,001 of NW_026585689.1, forward strand.
TGAAGATGATCAATCCTCATTTAGAATGACAAATGGGATGTGCATTGAATGTATGACAGGAGTCTACTGAGCACATCTGAAAGACTCTACCTAGCAGTGTTTCAAAGCAGACACTAAGACTCATAACCAAACCTTGGCAGAGTGCAGGGAATCATATGAAAGAAGGGGAGTTAGTATGATATGGAAAGGATAGGAGCTGTACAAGTACCAAATATATCCGGGCACAGGGTCTTTTCTGAGACTGACACTCAACCAAGGACCATCTATGGATATAACCTAGAACTTCTGCTCGGATGTGGCCTGTGGTAGCTCAGTAACCAAGTAGTTTTCCAAAGTAAGAGGAACAAGGACTATTTCTAACAGGATCTCAAGGGCAGGCTCTTTGACCCCCCCCACACACCAGGGGAGGAGCAGTCCTGTTAGGCCACAGAGGAGGACTTTGCAGCCAGCCTTGAAGATACCTGATAAAACAGGGTCAAATGAAAGGGGAGGAGGTCCTCCCCTATCAGTGGACTTGGAAAGGGGCAGGGAGGAGACCAGGGAGGGAGTTGGGGATGGGGAGGGAATGAGGGATCGGGATACAGCTGGGACACAGAGTTAACAAATTGTAACTAAAAAGAAAAATAAAAATTTAAAAAATAAAATAAAATAAAATTACAAAGTCAACCATAAAAAAAACGTTATTTCTGAAATTAAAAATAATAATAGGACAGAATTAAAATGGTTCTGACTGCTTTATCTTCTCTTGTAATGGTTTATTTTTATCAATGGTTCAAAATGTAAATGTTACTGAGGTAAAATTAAATAAAGACACTTAAACAGTTTTGTTGATGTGAAAAGGAAATAAAAATGCAGCTACTTGCTTGGAGAAAGATTAAGTGATTAATTCATTTGAGATAAAATTTAATGCTTATACTTGCATTAATCCAAACTTCAAGAAATAAAGCATTTGGAATAGATTTCAGATCTTCAGGAGAAAATATGCATGCATTTTGGAGACTGTGTCAGGTAAAAAAAAAAAAAAAATAACCAAGTCAGCAGAAAGACTGATCAGAAGTTAGAGATAATATAAAACTCACTCTCTGAAGGAAGAATAGATATTGAAAATATTGTAAAGTTGTTATGAAGTGATTTTTGTGGTTTCTACAAAAGCAGAACTTAGAAATGACACTCAGACATAAGAAAAACAGAAGGCAGTTATTACTATGCATTTTGTATGTATGTACATACACATGTATAATATTAGTGTATGTGTGTATAATATTTCATATATATGTCTCAGTGTGTAAATAGACTGATAAATTCTAGGAGTCAATTCTCTCCTTCTACAGTATAGATCACCATATTTTGCAGAAAGTCGTTTTAGTCATTCAGACATCACAAATATCTATTTGAATAATTTGCTAAAATTAGTACATATATTCACTGCTTTTATAATACAGCTTTATAATACATTTCTAACACCATGGTTATATATTTTCCTTTCTGGATTTAGGACTTTCATTGTGTATATGATGATATATTTACTGATTATAGCATTTTGAAATATGAATGATCCCTCTTGTCTCATGCATTTGAATATTTGGTTCCAAGCTTGTTATTCTATTTGGAAAATCTAACTTGTGCATCATTTTGGGAGGACACATGTCACTGGTGTCACTTCTTAAATCTTGATTGGCGCCTTTCTTTTCTGCCAATATTAGGTCTTACCCTGGAATACCACATTCTAAAATAAACTATTCTATAAGGTATTTTGTCCTATTTTGTCACAGAATCACAAAAGTAACTAATAAAAAAAAGTTACATATATAGACATAGATGCACACATATTCAGAAAATTGGACTTTTGTGAAGAATCTGACTATGTTGTCATTTGGAAAAATTAGAAAGTCTTTGCAATTTTGAATTACCTAGTGATTAGATGTTGTAGCAGAAAAGTACCTTTCAAGCAGGGAGGTGGAAAAAAGCGGAGCTGAGAACAGTGTTGATTATGGGCGTGTTGCTCAAAAGGTTTCAGAGTGGAATGATGTTAGCATCTGGGCTAGAAACAATTCTTATAGTATTTTGGTGAAAGACCTGGCTAAGTTTTACTCTTGTTTAAGAATTTGCCTAATGTTAAATTAAAATGTAAATTTATTAAAATAGTACTCATATATTAAAAAATTTTTAAAAATGTTAAAAAGAAGACAATCAAGAGAGTGGAAAAGTATAATTTGAAATAAACCTTGAAAAATATATTTGTTGCTTCAACACAATGTACATGAAAATAGAAACATATTGATAGGCAAGCTTCCATAGTGTTATAAATACAAAGCCAATGAATCCTGTGTCATCATCCAAAAAAAAAAAAAAAAAAAGAAAAAATAGTTATAAGAAAAAGCACATAAAAGGTGGAGATGTACATGAAAATGACAGACAGACTTGTTTAGAAAGACGGTTAGTGATTAAAGAACTTTATACTCTTCAGAGGACCCAGTTTTGGTTACCAGCACCCAAATGTTGCCCCCAAATTATTTGTTACTCCAATTACAGAGAATCTGATTTCCTTTTCTGACTCCTTTGGGCATCAGAAATTTTAAAAATGATAAATGAATATTTATTTTTATCTAAGTGTATTAGAATAAAAATGGCTCTGAAATAAAGTGTATAACATCACATTCCCTATGTGTTTTTGAAGCTCGGTATATTTCTTTGCAAAAATGTATTCTTTATGCCATTTTGTAGACATTTTAAATAAATATAATAACATAAACCTTATGACATTTATCTTAGCTCAGTACTTTTAGTTTGATTCAACATATTTTCTACTATTTCTACTGCTTATGGAAATTGTTCAGAAATTAGAAATTGAAATTAGAAGCAGTTTTAGGAAGGAAGTTGGACTTTACCATTTATTTATCATGTAGTATATATTTAGAAAATTTTATATACTGTACAAAACCAAAATTGAAATGGAAATATTTGTGATGGATAATATATAACTTTGAGAAAAATATTTTCAAAGAAGTTATTCAGAAGATATTAATATATGACATACTTGAAATACCAGCACAAATATTAAAGATGCCTACTGGAGGACTGAAGTGGTACTGTAGTTCAAATATTTGTCTTCTGCTTTTTATACAATTTATGAAATTTTCATTTACTCAAGTTGTTTATATTATTAAATGTATTCATTAATTGTATGATCCAGCTTTACAGTATATATTTTTTAACACAATAGTAATGTAGCTTCCATAGATTTCATTCTCTAAACCACTAGTAAGAGCATACAATCACCAAGTGAAAACCAGTAAAGTTAGCTTTAAACTTTACTTTATTAGAAAAGGGGATTACAAAGTTTAGGTCTTTAAAATCCCAAATTCACAATGCTTATTAATTTTTATAGTATAAGTATAGAACAATAGTAGTATAACCTTTGATATTCAGTTCTTAAAAATAAATAAGTGAAATATTAATGTGTTATATTTTTGTCTGTATGAAAGGTCATTTTTAATCCTTGATGGTTAATGGGACACACTATTTTACTTAAATCATATTAAAATCAAATATAATTAATGAAAAATTGAAAATTAAATAATGTGATTGAATAGGATATGAAGTGTTTTGTAGAAACAATTAGATTTTATTAACAAGCTGAATACCAATGAAGAAAGTTAATTCCAGTTATAAAACCAATGAAATAACTTTTCACCTCTAAATGCAAGTATTATGGACTTACAAACCGTTTATTTAAAACACAACATAGATTTTTATCTAAATTGACAAATTTGAAAATATGGCCTCCTATGTTTTACAAATAGTATTTTATTAATTTTGTCCCTCTATATGGTTTGGTCTTCCTGACTTTTCTGTGTTCCTTTTTCTCCCTGGGGTTTAAGTCTATGGCTTAGTGACTTGAACTGGACATGTAGTGTAGTGGCTTAAACGAGAAAGGTCCCTAAAAGCTCATGTATTTGCACACTTAGTCCCCAGATAGTGAAACAGTATGGAAAGAATTAGGAGGTGTGGCCTTTCTGTGGCTGGTTTGTATGGAGGAATTTTAATCCAGCAATGTGGTTGCTCTGATCATATCCAAAGAACTTCTAGGTCTGTGTGATTCAGCTGTATACCCTAAGTATACACCTTTAATCCAAAACAATGAAGGTGAAGTTAGTTTGTAGAAGGAAGCACCTTGTTTGAATGTGATGTCTAATTGAGTGCAGAAAGATTTGATAAAATGAGTCAGAGATAAGTTATGACCAACTCTCTGGGGAACAGGACAGGAAAGGAGTCTTAAGAAACTGCAGGCAGAGTTTTGGCATAGAGTTGGGAGACAATTGAGTTCGGGCTTTTGGGAATCAGTGCAGCAGAGGTGCATTCCTTAATGAGATTTTTTGTTTGTTTGTCTGTTTGTTTGTTTTCAGTTAAAGTCAACAGAAGCAGTTGAAGCCAGAGAATAAGAACGAGGCTGAGGATTTGAACAAATTACTAGAGTTAGTTTGAGGCCAAGCAGAGCAATTCAGTCAGAAGCTGAGAGAAGCCAGTGTGATTCAGTCAGCTTGGAGAGGAGTTTGAATCAGACCAGCTGAGTTGAACCAGCCAGCCAGAGTTCAGACAGAGCTAAGAAAGGGTGAGCTTATTCAGTACTAAGGCTGAGTAAGTCTGAGGGTGAAAACATTCTAGATCTAGATTAGGTTGTACGAAGGCTAGAAGCTTCCAGGACTAGGCCCAAGATAGCAGATAGAGGCAATAAGCCTCTGAGACGAAAATTACAACAGATAAATAAAAGCACATTTACAGATGTGACCTTGTTGTTGGAGGTGTGTCTGTGGTGAGATTTGAGGTTCTTAAAGCCCCTTCCAGGCACAGCTGATCAGGGTCAAAAGCTCTCAGCTACTACTCTAGTGCCATACCTAGCTTCTTCCCTGCCATGGTGATAATGGATTAACCCTACAAACCTGTAAACAAGCCCTCAAATACATCCTTTGTTTTCTAAGAGTTGCCTTGGTTATGGTGATTCTTAACAGCAGTAAAACAGTAACCAAGACACATGATATATTCAACCAGATAATTTTTATATTTACTTAAGAAATACTATAAATTGCTTGCTTTTTGTTACAATTATCAAACTAAATACTAAGCAATTGCTAATGTTTTCTACAAAATAAAGTAAAAGAAGCATAGGTTATTTTCTTTTTGTCTGCATTCCAATGTATTGTGAAAAATCTTGCTATGCACTCCAAAGTGATAATTAACTCACCTTTCTCAAGTCTTAGTTAATCTCTCCCAAGGACAATCAAAAACCTATCACTGGTTTCAATCTTTTCTTTTTTTTAATTTTTTTTTCTTTTTAGTTACATTTTGTTAACTCTCTGTCCCAGCTGTATCCCGCTCCCTCATTCCCTCCCCAACCCCACACTCCCTCCCTGGTCTCCTCTCTGCCCCTTTCCAAGTCCACTGATAGGGGAGGACCTCCTCCCCTTTCATCTGACCCTGTTTTATCAGGTATCTTCAGGGCTGGCTGCAAAGTCCTCCTCTGTGGCCTAACAGACTGCTCCTCCCCTGGGGGGGGGGTGTCAAACAGCCTGCCCTTGAGATCCTGTTAGAAATAGTCCGTGTTCCCCTTACTTTGGAAAACTACTTGGTTACTGAGCTACCACGGGCCACATCCAAGCAGAAGTTCTAGGTTATATCCATAGATGGTCCTTGGTTGAGTGTCAGTCTCAGAAAAGACCCTGTGCCCAGATATGTTTGGTCCTTGTAGAGCTCCTATCCTTTCCATATCATACTAACTTCCCTTCTTTCATATGATTCCTGCACTCTGCCGAGGGTTTGGTTATGGTTTCAATCTTTTAAATACAAATTTATGAATCTCCTTTGTTCATGCATTTAACATGCCTTTAAATTTTGTTGCAATGTGACTTTTCATGAGAACATGTGAGGAAAACATCTGCTTACCCAGAATCACGTACCAACAAATCAAAGAAACAATTTTACTAAAACCTACCTTGGGGAAACTGAGTTTCCTTAGCTAGCATATTGGAACATTAGTGACTCAAAAACAGCTGCATCATGAAAGAGCTAACCCAGTCTGATCTATACTCAGGAAAGTGGAATATCTCCAGCTGTCTGAATAAGCTGTATGCAGCTCCACTAGACAGTTTGTCATTCTCAATAGATTTCCATTGTTTATATATCCCTGGGAGACGTAAAGACAAGGCTAGTGGAACCTATAACTCTGTAAGCTTCCTGAGCCTCATGATTCCTAAGCCTTCCTCTTCCCTTCAGAGGAAAATATTTGAATTAATACACACACACACAAACACACACACAGAGACACACACACAGAATTTTCATAAAGCACATTCATTCATGTATGCCTTGGTAAAATGCTTCTTTAAGACACATTTTAGTCACTCTCTATTCCTGTGAAGAGATAATGATGACTGTGTAACTTTGATAGAGAATGTTACACACAGGTTCATAGATTTGTGTGAGAATGGCACTCATGGGTTCATACACTCTGATGTTTGGTCACTAGGGAGTAGCATTGTATGAAATGATTAGGAAGTGTGGTTTTGTTGGAGGAAGCTTGTCACTGGAGGTGGGCTTTGAGGATTTCAAATGCCAAGCCAGTCCCAGTGCAGCTCTCTTCCCACTGATGTGGATCTGCATGGAGAATACCATGCCTGCCTGTGTGTTACCGCACTCCCTGCGATGTAATGACCTATGAAACTGTAAGCAAGTCCCAAATAAATGCTTTCTTTCGCAAGAGTAGCCATGATCATCATGTCTCTTCACACCAATGGAACAATGACTAACACAATGGGTGAGACACCATGGCAAGGAGCATGACGGCAGGCCTGACACCAGAGCAGTAGCTGAGAGATACATACTGGTGTACAGGCTGAGAGAGAGAGAGAAAATGGGATCCTGAAATCTCAAATCCAACCTCCCATGACATACTTTCTCTAGTAAGCCTTCAACTCTTAAATACTTCAAATAGTGCTACTATCTTGTGACTAAGCATTCAAAAATGAGCCTATGGCAGAGTTCTCAGCTTGTGGATTGTGACCTTTTTGGCAAATTTCTATCTCCAAAAATATTTATGATTCATAACAGTAAAAAAAAAAGTTATTTTTAAATTAAATTTTTATTTTTATTTTTTAATTTTTATTTTTTATATTAATTACAGGTTATTTACTTTGTATCCCAGCTGTAGCCCCCTCCTTCATTCCCTCCTAATCACCCCCTTCCTCCCTCATCTCCTCCCTGTCCCTCCCTAAGTCCACTGATAGGGGAGGCCCTCCTCCCCTTCCATCTGACCCTAGTTTATCAGGTCTCATCAGGACTGGCTACAATGTCTTCCTCTGTGGCCTGGAAAGGCTGCTCCCCCCTCAGGGGGAGGTGATCAAAGAGCCAGCCACTGAGTTCATGTCAGAGACAATCCCTGTTCCCCTAACTATGGACACCACTTGGACACTGAGCTGCCATGGGCTACATCTGAGCAGGGGTTCTAGGTTATATCCATGAATAGACCTTTGTTGGAGTATCAGCCTCAGAAAAGACCCCTGTGCCCAATTATTTTGGTTCTGTTACTCTTCTTATGGAGCTCCTGTCCTCTTCAGGTCTCACTAACTCCCCCTTCTTTCATTATGATTCCATATACTCTGCAAAGTTTGGTTATGAGTCTCAGCATCTGCATTGATACACTGCTAGGTAGAGTCTTAGGCCCTTTGTGGTAGGCTCCTGTCCTGTTTCCTGTTTTTTCTTTATTCCAATGTCCATCCCATTTGTCTTTCTAAGTGAAGATTGATCATCTTACCCAGGGTTCTCTTTCTTGATTTGCTTCTTTAGGTATACAGATTTTATTATGTTTTTCCTATATTATATGTTTAGTATCCACTTAAGTGAGTATATGCTGTGTGTGTCTTTCTGCTTCTGGGATACTTCACTCAGAATGATCTTTTCCAGTTACCACCATTTACCTTCGAATTTCATGATTTCCTTGTTTTTAATTGCTAAGTAATATTCCATTGTGTAAAGGTACCACAATTTCTGTTTCCATTTCTCTGTTGAGGGAGAAACAACCAATATGGATTGTTTCTAGATTCTGGCTATTGTGAATAAAGCTGCTACAAACATGGTTGAAATTCTGTTCTGGTAAGTACCTCATAACTAGTTTGATGATTGAGTGTGGCATATAATATAATTTGGTTCTCCTCTATGTAGCTAAGACCACAGAATACCATCTCTGATGTTCTAAAGAAAGAGCCAAACATCTTAATGCTCATAACTGAAGAAGCTCCTCACAGCCCCAGAAAATCCAATTTCTTTTTTTTTTCCTGAATATTTTTTTATTTTTTATTTCATTTTTTTACTTTGATTTTTTTTGTCACAGTTAATCTTTTTTAAAATTTTTTATTAATTACACTTTATTCATTTTGTATCCCCCCATAAGCCTCTCCCTCCTCCCCTCCCAATCCCACCCTCCCTCCCCTTTCTACATGCATGCCACTCCCCAAGTCCACTGATAGGGGAGGTTCTCCTCTCCTTCCTTTCTGATCTTAGTCTATCAGTTCTCATCAAAAGTGGCTGCATTGTCCTCTACTGTGGCCTGATAAGGCTGCTCCCCCCTCAGGGGGAAGTGATCAACGAGCAGGCCAATCAGATTATGTCAGAGGCAGTCCCTCTTCCCATTACTATGTAACCCACTTGGACGCTGAACTGCCATGGGCTACGCCTGTGCAGGGGTTCCAGGTCATCTCCACGAATAGTCCTTGGTTGGAGTATGAGTCTCTGGGAAGTTCCCTGTGTTCAAATTATCTTGTTCTGTTGCTCTCCTTGTGGAGTTCCCGTCCCCTCCAGCTCTTACTATTTCCCACTTCTTACATAAAATTCCATTCACTCTGCTCAACAGTTGGCCATCAGGCTCAGCATCTGCTTTGACAGTCTATACTGCAGAAGCTTTCAGAGGCCCTCTGTGGCAGGTTTCAAGGTTGTTTCCTGTTTTCTTCTGGCTTTCAGAGGCCCTCTGTAGCGGGTTCTGAGGTTAAGTATTCACTTTGTATCCCTCCATAGGCCCCCCTCCTCCCCTGCTAATCCTACTTCTTCAAGCATGCCCCTCCCCAGCTCCACTGATAGGGGAGGTCCCCCTCTCCTTCCTTCTGATCCTAGTCTATCAGATCTCATCAGGAGTGGCTGCATTGTTATCTTCTGTGGCCTGGTAAGGCTGCCCTCCCCTCAGGAGGAGGTGATCAAAGAGCAGGTCAATCAGTTTATGTCAGAGGCAGTCCCTGTTCCCATTACTATGGAACCCACGTGGACACTGAACAACCATGGGCTACATCTGTGCAGGTTCTAGGTTATCTCCATGCATACTTGGTTGGAGTATGAGTCTCTGGAAAGACCCCTGTACTCAAATTTTCTGGTACAGTTGCTCTCCTGTGTATTTGAGCATCTTTTGGATATATGCCTAAGAGTGGTATAGATGGATCTTGAGGAAATGCTAATCCTAATTGTCTGAGAAAGTGCCAGATTGATTTCCAAAGTGGTTGTACAAGTTTACATTCCCACCAGCAATGGAGGAGGGTTCCCCTTTCTCCACATCCTCTCCAGCATGTATTTTCACTTGTGTTTTTTATCTTAGCCATTCTGATGGGTGTAAGGTGAAATCTCCAGGTCATTTTGATTTGCATCTTCCTGATGGCTAAGGATGTTGAGCATTTCTTTAAGTGTTTCTCTGCCATTCTATATCCCTCTACAGAGAATGCTCTGTTTATCTCTGTACCCCATTTTTTAATTGGATTGCTTGATTTATTGCTTTTTAACTTCTCTAGTTCTTCATATATTCTGGATATTATCCCTCTGTCAGATATAGGGTTGGTGTCTTAAAGTTTTTAAGTAGGAATAAAAATGATTTTATGATTGAGGATCACCACAACTTTTAGTAACTATACTAAAGGGTCACAGCATTAGGAATGTTGAGAAAAACTGGCCTAGGGGCACCGTTCTTATTCATACAACCAGAGATCATTTGTGAGGATCAAAACTTGCTTTTACAAATTTAGCTGGCATCTTTCCATCATTTGACATAAGCTGTTGAGGAAAACAAAACACAGAATAACTACAATATGCATATGGATACTAGTATTCCAACATTAAATAGTGCTTTACTTTATGATTTTACAGGTATATAGTGAACACATGTAAATAATCATAAAATAGTGTATACAAAGTACATCAATCAGAATTATTTATTATCATTACCAGTTATCATGCCTTCTACATAGTCATATGTGCTGTATATCAGATGATCACCCCCAAAGAGGCACAGGATTGTTTGTTACCAGATCAGCACTTACATAGATAAAGTAGTAATGTGATGTAACTTTTAATCTGATGTCACTTGGCCACAGAGCTATTTCAGGTCTGTGAAGTGACCAAACAAGAATATGCCCAAGTGACCCAATAGGTCATGACAGCAATATCCATGGTTTTTACATTGTTTTATCCCTCTGTTCATCATTTAAGAACAGAGTATTGTTTCCTTATCTTCTGCTTTATGCTAAGGCTGTTGTATATATAATTTATCGATGTAGTCTGATTAGTTCTTCTCAAAGAATAATGGCCAAATTGTATTTATATAAAGGTAAAATATTAATGCACAATTAAAACATAATGTGACCAATAAAACTAATCTTATGCTCTAATTGGCTCTAAAGTTTTTATTGACTTATTTATGGTGCCTGCAGTTAACCATGAATTCTACAATCATTAATAGATTTAGTCTAATCATATGTGGATTTTGCACGTGCCAATTTGATACACACAGAATAGGTCACTTATCCTCTCTTTGTCATGTGTGACCTCTACAGATAAATAGGAATAATACATTTTACTAATGGGGTGTGCATAAACTGAGAAAGAATGTTGGAACATTTGAGAATTGTAACAAATGGTAATATTTTGTTACTATTCCTATGATTTATTTAAGGGATAATACTTTTGTTTATAAAAATAAATTCATTTTTGTAAAAAGGGGAATAGGCTTCAGTAATTGAGGAATATTAGTATAGAAGTCTTAGAAAAAAACTCTTCAAGCTTTTCTTTTTTTTTTTTATCATTAACAGAAGTCCTCCCCAATCAGTGGACTTGGAAAGGGGCAGGGAGGAGATTAGGGGGGAGGGAGGGCTTGAGAGGGAATGAGGGAGCAGGATACAAATGGGATACAGAGTTAATAAAATGTAACTAATAATAAAAAACAATTGTTTTATGAAAGTAAACTTATATCCCAGTCTTTAAGTCTTAAGCACTACTCATATAGCAGTATTTCAGAAAGCAAACCAAAAAAAAAAAAAAAAAAGATAGTAATATATAACTTTGGTAAAAATAAAAAGCCAGTCAGTATGTGTAGTGGTTACTGTTTTAAAATGAAGACATTATTCATCGAAATATTATGCATTCAAGCTCTGCTGGAAATATGACATTTAGAGTTTAAAATTGATTTTTGTTATCCTAACCTTTAGTTTCTTTTTATTTTGTGACATGAGGTCACAGAATCAGATCCTCTCTACTTGTAATATTTGTGAATTACCTAATTAAGAATAAAGAAATGAAAAATATATCCATTTTTTAAGTGAGTCAATAGCTAAAAATCAGGAGTCTGTTTAAATATTTAATTTAACTGGACATCATATAAAACGGGTAAGCTAATAAGTTATTAATAATCTGCCATTATATTCGTAAAGCTATCGTTTATAACACAGACAAACTTTTCTTTTAAAACACTCCAGGTTTAGTGGTAACAAAAGTCACAAATAATTCATTTCTTTTTTAAAACAATAAATAATTCACAAGATTTGTCATCAAAAAATATTATATGGGGCATCATGGGCTGCTAATTTAGTATTGACAATTTAGGAGCTAGAAATTTAGGAAGATTTGTGTGTTAAACCCATTTAAATATTTTTTCTTGAAATATTTTAGCATATATGTCAGTAAATTTTGTCTTTAATAAAGTCTGTGTTTTAATAACAACATATAGAATGTACTTTGTGCAGTACATTAGGACTGATTTAGTAATCTTAACAACTACAAAAAATAGCTGCTCATTATATAATATACACTCATTCTTCACAATTATCGATGTGTTTTATGATTTATCTGGGCTTGTTATATATGATCATTTATTTTCTTCATATATATATATATATATATATATATATATATATATATATATAATTTATTCATTTTATATCCTGATGGCAATCTCCTCCTTCATCATCTGATCCCACCCTCTCTCCCTCTTCCCTTCCCCATTCCTCTTTCTTAGTCCAATGAAAGAGGGAGTTCTCCTCTACTATCTGACTTTAACCTATCAAGTCTCACCAGGACTACATGATTCCTCTATGGGCTGGTGAGGTCACCCAGACAGTGGAAAGAGATCAAAAAGCAGACAACTGAGGAGCTGATGTCAGATATAGCCACTGCTTCCCTTACTAGGAAATCCATATGTAGACTGAGTTGCTTATAGGCTACATCTGAGCAAGGAGTCTAGGTCCTCTCCATGCATGGTCCTTATTTGGTGCATCAGTTTCTGCTGGCTTCCTTGGGCCCAGATTTTTGCCTTTGTTGGTCTCCTTGTGAAGCTCCTGTCCCCTCTGAGGCCTTCTATCCCCATCCTAACCCCTTCTTCCATAAGACTCGCCGAGCTGCCCAAAGTTTGGCTGTATTTGCATCTGCTTGGATCCTCTGCTTGGTGGAGTCTTTCAAAGGACGCCTATGGTAGGCACTAATGCTCTTCCTCCTCTTCCACCACTTCTGATGTCTATCCTGTTTGCCTACTGAATAAAAATTAAGCATCCTCTTTAGGGACCTTCTTATTGTTTAGCTTCTTTGGGTCTGCAGATTTTAGAATGTTTATCCTAAATTATATGTCTAACATCTGCTTATAAGTGAATATAAACCACGAGTTTCTTTCTGCTTTCTGGTTACCTCACTCAGAATGAGCTTTTACAGTTCCATCCATTTGGCTGCAAATTTCAGGATTCCCTTGTTTTCCATTGTGTAACTGTACCACAATTTCTGTGTCCATTTTATGGTTGAGGGACACCTTAATTTTTTTTTTATTCTGGTTATTATGGATCGTCTCCTTAGATACTGAAAAAGCATTTGACAAACTCCAATACTGTTCATGTTTGAAGTATTGGAAAGATCAGGGAAACAACGCACATATCTGAGCACAGTAAAGGCAATATACAGCAAGCCTATAGCCAACGTCAAACGGATGGAAACTTAAATCAATTCCACTAAATTCAGGGACATGACAAGGCTGTCCACTCGGTCTATATATCTTCAATATAGTACTTGAAGTTTTTGCTAGAGCAATAAGACAACTAAAGGACATCAAGGGGATATAAACTGGAAAGGAAGAACTCCAAGTGTCTCTATTCACAGATGATATGATAGTATACATAAGTGACACCCAAAATCCTACCTGAGAACTCCTACAGCTGATAAACACATTAGGCAAAGATGACTAAATTAAAATAAATCAAAAATTCAGTAGTCCTCGTGTATGGAAATGACAAATGTGGGCTGCAGAAGAAATTAGGGTAATAGCCTTCACTACATAAACTACGTTGTATAACACTATCCAAGCTAGTGAAAGAATGTCAAGCCTCTGAAGAAAGAAATTGAAGAACATATCAGAAAATGGAAAGATCTCCCATGCTCATGGCTCAGTATGATTTACATGGCTAAAACTGGCCATTCTACCAAAAGCAATCTACAGATTCAATGCAGTTCCCATGAAAATACAAACACAATTCTTTATAGACCTTGAAATAGCAATCATCTACTTTCAATTTTCAGTCATTTAGAAACTCGTTCCCCAATTGAGGCTTTACTTAAGTCCTCATTAGTTTGTTCCTCACACAACAATCATTTTCACTCTATCTTCCATCATATACTCTGGAATGCAATCTCCTTTAGTTCTGAGAGGCAGTAATATTTAAATGTTTCTAACATAAGCATCATATCACTGCTTATAGAGAAAAAGTAATAATGCATCCTTATTTTATTTTCATTTAAAAATGCAAACAATGGGGACTGGAGAGTTGGCCTAGTGGCCTCCAGGATTAATGGAGATGGTAGATGACTAAGCTTCAGTTCCCAGCACCCATGTAGTGATATAACTTCTGTAACTATAAGATAAAAAAATCTGATAGCCTATTCTAAATATAATGGGTACAAGGGACACATGAGGTACATATACACATATGCAGATAAATGCTCATGAACATAAAATCAATTTAAAAATATACAGAGAAAACTCCTGAAGATGCAAAAGACTGATATGGCACAATTAGATTCTTTCCTTCAGCGCTTTTAAGTACCTTGCCTTTAGTCTTTCCTCCACCTCATTGTTATACTTAAATGAACCAATTACTACGATATTCAGACTCTGTAATTGTTGTCTTCTGCCATAAATAAAGCCTTAATTTCCAAGCACCATATGAAATTTTGATGACTGTAAAGGTCTCAAAGGACAGCTAAATCTTGATCAAACATCTGCAATTCTTCAGGATCCATATATTACTCATTTTTTTTCTTATTTTTTTATGAAAGAAATGGCTCTGCGTCTTGCAGATTATATATGTTAATGTGCCCACTGTATACAATGCAACATGTGTGAAGTCTTTTGGATGAAGATAGTTTATATGAAATTATATGCTGAGAGGTCCCACATGGGATAAATGAGCTTACATAAAGAGGAGAATTGTGCTGCCTTAGTTTCCCTGCATGAAGACAGAACCTAGGAGTTCTGTTCAGTAAGACACTCATCAATAAATCAATCCATCACCCTTAGGATATAGGTTTTTGAACCTCTAAGACAATGAATAATCAAAGTCTGCTTTTAAGGCAATGTGTCTATGACCCCTTCTTAAAATGTAGACAGGCTACATTTTAGGCATTTGCAAATTAAAGTGTAGTAACTTGTTTGTAATATTTTATTTTTATTTTCACATGTATGCCTTCACATATGATATTGCATGCATGTGGTTTTGGTCAGAGGACAACTTTCTGTAGTCAATTCCCTCCATCATTTGGGGTCTTTGATTTGACACATAGTGCTTATTATTTGGAAACAAATGCTTGGTCCTGGTAAGCCATCTCATTAGCTCTCATTAGAAACTTAATAGAGGATTAAAAAAAGATTTTCACTTGATTTTTTTTTTCCTTACACAAACTGGATGCTTACAAATGTGGATAAAGTTTAGATTTCCTGAAACCTGTTGTTATTTCCTTTGAAATAATTGCTGTTTGGTCTGAGAATCTGGGCACACTTTCACTTGTATCATTCCTTTGTGTGTGTGGGGTTCTGGTGTGGGTATGAATAGGGGGGCACTGTAAAGTGAAACATCAGACTTTGTATCATCATCATCAGCAGCAGCAGCACCTTCATCATCATCGTCATCAACATCTACCATCTGCATATTTACTATTAATAAACAATCACTGCATGTTTTTCTTCCTTTTCTTTTGTGTCTTTCTTTTTTTTTAACTTGTGAGGTCTTTTAAGAAAAAATAACAGTGCAAAGATTTGTTTCAATTGGAGGAAAAGTTTATTCCTATTTTTTCTTCTTTGATAACAGGAGAACTCAACAGGTGAGTATCAGTTAAAAAACGTTCATAAATCAAGTTCCCTATTGTGTAAATGTGTATTTCCTGACTCATTTGAATACTTTGATACATTTACATAGAATCATAATTAAAATAACAATTTTGAGAAAGCTTTGGCATAATCGTATTTGCTGGTTTGAGACCTGTCTTTATACAAAACATTTAGAAGCTCTCATGATAAAGAAGTATAAGGAGGTGTATGAAAAATATAGATCACTTTAAGAAGAAAACAATATGCAACGACTCTTCTCTTTGATGAATGTGTGGGAGGGGAGCTTTAATGTCAGCAATGAGTCTTATCATTCTCTCTCTCTTTCTTTCTCTCTCTAACAGAGGAAAGATAATTAACTTTTACATTGTTGATTCTATATTGGTCTACAGCCAACTCACTGTTGATTTTCCTGTCTTTGTGTGTGTTCATAAATTTGCGTTTCTATTCTTCTTTTATCTACTTGGAGAGTCTGAATATTAATTGTTTAAAATTAGCATTTTTTGTTTATAGATGCAAACTAAAATTATATAATTGATACAACATTCTGGAACATCTAAACTAAAACTAAATTATCATCCTGCATTTCTTTTGCTTATTAAACTGGAGGAAAAGGGAGAGAAAAAGGGGAAAGAAGAGGAAAGGAATATGGGAGAATAGGAAGGAGGGGACACCCTTGGGATTTAAAGTAATTAAACTGAAAAAAAGAAAATCACTCTTTAAAATTAGTATATGTAACTGATGGGCAGTTTGATCTTCCTGTGGGTTCCCGGTAAGTTGAGTGGGTGCTATCTCTGGGACTCTGTTGCCTGATTCTAATCACTTCAGCCTACCAGGCAGTGCATGAGGATGAGCTCAGTTCTGATGGGACCTGATATTCTAGGGTGAGTTGGTGGAGGGGGATCTCATTTTCTGAGGAGAAGGTAAGGATGGAGGTAGGGAGAACAGGGAGTGTGGGCAGGACATGAAGGAAAGGGGGCGCTAGGATCAGGATGTAAAATAAATGTATACATTAAAAATAAATTTACAAAACAAAAAAAATATTAGTGTAGTTAGGGTTATGTAGTGAAAAGAAGAACTCTGATTCTAATAAAAATACTTATAAACATTATAAAATTTACCTTATGTATTTTCTTTAGTTATATTACTGAAGTATACTATGTTCCTTTGTTTAATTTTCTTTTATATTATATTTTATTAAATTTGAACATTTCATACAACATTGTTTGATCACGTATAAATTCAGTTCCATAACTCTTCTTGATTCATGCTCCTTTCCATTTCTACCCAACTTTGAATTTTTTTTTTCCATCACAGGCAACTTGTTCTGCTCAAATTGTGTTGCGTTTCTACTGGCATGTGTTTGATTTATCAACGGTTTCACAATTAGAGAAAACTGACTCGTCTTCTCCAGAAGCTGAGAATATATAATAGTTTCTGTTCTAGGGTCTACAATCCATATGTAATTCTCATTTATCCTTTCTGGGATTCAGACTCGTATTCTGCTTACTTAGATGCTACGCAAGTTTTCACATCTACTATGTGTTTGTATGTGCAAATAAATGCTCTGCTGTGTCCTGAAAACACTGCTTTACTGTAATTATCAACAGCCTCTATCTCTTGTACTTTTTAATTCCCCTCTTCCATAACTATCCCTGGGCCTTTGGAAGACAGGATGAGGTATATGTTTCAGGTAGGGATAGAAGAAAAGAGAAACCTGGACACCAAAAAAGCCACAAAATCTTTGACCTATATAATCTGTCTTTCCTTCAAGATGTGTTGGGGTACAGAGCTTGTGGGAATGGCCAACCATATTTTGTTTAAATTGAAGCCCACACCACAAGAGGGAGCCCATCCCCTACACTGTTTGGATGGCCATGAACCTGAGACTGGACAGTTCAGGGACTGACAAAAATCATATCAATGAAATGATTTCTGATGATATTCTGCTCTGCTCATAGATATGTGTAATGTCTTCATCAGAGATGCTTTCTCCAGCAGCAGATGACAGTGGGTGCAAAGACCCATAGACAGATACTGTGCTGAGAGAGTCTTAATTCGAAGTCTCCATTGAGTCCTTCCTGAGAAAGATTGCAGAACTCACACAAGAAGGGGAGTAATGACTAGGAATCATAGGGATGAAGGACACCAAGATAACATGGCTGACTGAATCAACTAATCACAGAATCAATAGGGCCTGTATGGGTCTACACCAGGTCTTCTGCATATATGTTATGGTTATCAGTGTGGGGTTTCTGTGTGACTCCTCACAGGAGGAGTGAGTGGGTGATTCTCTGACTCTTTTGCTTGCTCTTGAAACTCTTTTCCTCCTATTGAGTTGAGTTGCCTTGCCATGCCTTGATGTGGGGCTTTTGCCTTGTCTTGAATCTTGTTTTTCCTGTTTGACTGTCATCACTTGGAGGTCCACTCTTCTCAAGATAAAAGAGAAGGGGAGTGGGTCTGGGAAAGAGGGAAGGTGAGAGAGGGAGCTGGAAGGAGTGGGGGGAGGGGAAACTCTGGGCACAATATATTATATGGGAGAAATATCTATTTTCAATAAAAAATTAAAGTGTGAATTTTACGGTTTCATATAAAAATCATAAATATGCTGAAAGTTTGACTCAATTGCTTAAATATACATTTCCCATAAGTTCATTATATTTACTGAAAAGTATTATCATATAATTAAGAAATTATAATTATTTTTCATAATTTTGCATGAAATAAATAAGCTACTCTCTCACAAAAAGTACTATTTTTTAAAAATTTTAAGTCTTTGGGTCTGGAGAAATGGCTCAATGGTTAAGATCACTGAATGTTTTTGTAAAGAACTTGGATATTTTTCTTAGTGTTCATATATTTGGTGTCTCACTGTCCTCTACAACTATAGTTTTTGGGTTCTGACACTTTTTTTCCTACCTTTACTGATAACAGGAACACACATTTTATAAATATATACATGGAAGCCAAACACTCATATGCATCAAATAAAATAAATAAATCTAAAATAATAAAAAAGTAAAGTTTAAGTCATGATAATCTTCGTGCTATGATTTCCCTATAGGTGTTTCTTCTGACTATTCTTTCTAAATGTTATACTTCCTCTGCTGAATATAAAATTCACAAGACTGAAACTAATAAAATAACTTACTTGTAAAATTCTGGGTTTCTTGTACTGTTCCCACCTAACAGGAAAATTCGCTTTTTTTCCAACTTATTATACTTTTTAATTTTTTCTTTGTTTTTAATATATTCTGACCAAAGTTTCCTCTCCCTCAATTTCTTCCATTCCTCCCAATCCCCTCCTGTTTCCCTCAGATCCACTCCTCCTATTCCCTCCCCCCCCCACACACACACAAAGTAGGCCTCCCAGGAATGTCCAACAAACATGGCAGAAACCCACACCTAAAATCAGGAGAGAGAGGACAAATTGAAGGTCTCCATCAGATCTCTCCTCTGGGGGTTCTGAGGATCATATGGAAGAGGGGGAGGAAGAAAGGTAGGAGCCAGAGAGATAGAGCATATTTTGCTTTTAAAATAAAACATACTAAAAGTAATTTCATAGATTACTAGGGAAAAAATTTACACACAAAACTTGTAGAATATTATGAGAAAAATGATTTATACAAAGGCGTTTATAATGAAAATATAAAATATCAAATTTTAACATAAAATTGTAACAATGATAGGATTTATTTCATTTATGTTTCAGTAGATGAATTCTAACAACTGCATATAAATTTACTTTATTCATAAATAATTCATTATTTAGGAAAATTAATAAAAATTTAATGTGTTGTTATTTAACCAAATACCTAATGATTAGTCAGTGTATATACAATTATTTCTAGGATAGTAACCAAATTTGTGAATTCTTGTACATTAGCACAAGATATTAAGTAAGAAGGAAGGGCACTTTTTGCAACATGTGGCTGGTGACTAATAACACCATTTGCAAATGGTATAGTAGGATGATATCACTGCTAATCAATAAAAGTAGTGTGGTTTGTAATAACAACCTGTTTTGATCTGAACAGTGTGCTTTTCATGTATCCTGAATTAATATAGAGATGTCCTTTGAGACATGGTCCATTCTTCATTGCATTGAGAACTTTTCTTTTACAATACATAAATCAGCCTTAAGCCAAAAAGATGAAAAGGAGAACAAAAGAGGAAGTAGAGAAATAACTATGTTTTAGGGGTATCTATAGAGATCTAATCCCTTTTCACTATGTCAGGTGGAGCATAGACTTTATTTGTTTATGCTGTCCATGCTCTGACTTGTAATTACGTATGAATAACTTTTCTATTGTCTCTTCTTTCTGTCTTTCTCCTGAAAATGTCAGGGCTATAGTCTCATCTCTGGCTTTCAGAGCACTGTCTCTTTTCCTGACTCCAATAAAATGTCCTTACATTCCCTACTGTGTTTCTTCTGTGGTTGCTCTTCTGCAAGACAAAGAACCTGGAACCTATATTGTGCCACCTAATCCAAGGGCATGGTCTCTGAATTGAGGATGTCACAATTTTACAGATACCTATTGCTCACTGTAGTTACACACTGAAGATGTATTGATTTTGCCATAGTAAGGAAGATAATTTGAACGCATTTTACATTATTATAGACATCCATTTCACTTAAACATTTTACCACATCTAGCACATACTCCATCAAGCAAGTGCATAATACTTATAGAATTGTGAAGTGTGGAAATCTAGAATGAGATACTATAACACAATTTAAATTTACAAATACATTTTGATGAATTACCTTTCGGTGTTATAAAAATGATCAAAAAGGGGGGGGGTTAATATGACCTGGAGAGAACAGGAGGTCCATAAGGAACTGGGCACAGGGGTCTTTTATGAGACTGTTTCTCCAAACAAGGACCATGTATGTATATAACCTAGAACCTCTACTGAGATGCAGCCCTTGGTAGCTCAGTATCCAAGTGGGTACCCTAATAAGGGAAACAGGGACTGTTTCTGACATGAACTCAATGGTGGGCTCTTTGACCTCTTCCCTCCCTACCCCCGAGAAAGGAGCAGCCCTGCTAGGCCACAGAGGAGAACTTTGCAGCCAGTCCTGAAGATACCTGATAAACCAGTATCAGATGAAAGGGGAGGAAGTTCTTCCTTATCAGTGGACTTGGAAAGGAATAGGGAGGAGATGAGGGAGGAAGGGTGGATTTGGGAGGAAAAGAGAGAGCAGGATACAGCAGGGATACAAAGTTAACAAACTGTAAGTAATATTAAAAAAATAAAAATTAAAAAAAAGAAAAAAAATGTTCGAAACCCAACTACCAGCTAAGTTACATTTTGAGTGCTGTGATTCCCAACCTGATTTATTAAAGACAATTAAATGATTAAAAAAAATGATTAGATGGGTAAAGCATTTTTTGTAAAAGCCTGAGAAAATACACTCAAACCCTGCAATCCACAAAAGAGCCAGAAAGGTGTTGTTACTTGTGTAGTCGTAACCCCAGCCACATGGGTTGAGGTGACAATGGATTTTGTGGGACTATTGCTTGCCAGACCATCTCTAAGTTCATTGAAAGACTGTCTCAAAGGAATAAGACAGAATAATAGAGGAGAATACCTGGAGTCATTTTCTGGCCTCTCCGTATGCACTTGAAAACATATGTGCACACATATACAAATAAAGAAATAATTAAATTAAATTACATTAAATTATTTTTTTTTAAAAATCCCTTGATACTGTAAACTTTAGTTCTCTTTAAAGCCACATTGTTGCTTACAATTTTTCAAACTGATTGAATGATTAGAGGTGCACAGTGCTGAACTGTTGGGGTGTTGGCGATGGGAGTCCAACTTATCTTGGCTCTCTTTGGTCCTCTTGATAGCTATTTATCACCTTCTCTATCTGATGTAACTTTTGTTTTACTACGAGATAAAAAATTTTTAGATATATTAGCATATTAGTAACTTGTGCCAAACCAAAAGTTAAAGATATTATATAATTTGTGAATCAGGTAATTACTATATGTCTTTTTGCTTTGCTATAACACCATGACCTGATCACCTGATTTATAGGTTTGGTGCTTGCATCTGCTTCATCATGGGTTTGTTTGATGATGAAACACCTTCTTGCAAAGGATTGCTTTGTGGAACGTACTTTCCCGTCCTACCTGAGTCTATACTTACAAGCCATGGTCATTGAAGGTTTGACATAAAATAAATTGCATTTTATTTTCCTTAGAATAAAAATTATGTATAATGTTCATAATTCAGAGAATTTATTACTCTAGTTAGTAGTTGAAAGAGAGGGTTACTCAAAATATTTTAAAATATATTAATATCAGCACTTCACTCTTTCTTGAGCATCTCGTATGATGTCTATGTTGCAAGGATGTTAAATGCTTTCCTGAATATCTGTGATATTAAGATATGATCACAGACATCACAAAAAATTAAAACACCAAATATCTCATTCCCTGGGTCTCTTAGCTCTAAATGTTCATTTTAACTTTTTTATTTTATATATAAATTGAGGAGCCAACATCCTTTAATCTCAAAGCTCATCTTTCTGTTCTAATCTATCTTCAAGCTTAATTTATTTTAATTAATTACTTTATGTGAGCTTATGGCCCCTTTGATCTCAGAAGAGGGTAGATACCTTGGATCTAGTGTTGTAAATTGTTGTAAGCTACCTAATACTGGTGCTTGCAAAAGAGTACATGTTTTAGCTACTTAAGTTATCTTTCTGTTCCTACATTTCTCCCCCAAGTTAATTTAACAAACCTGATTTGTTTGTTTTTGTTTTTTTTCCATTTTTTTAACTTTTATTAATTACACTTTATTCATTTTGTATCCCCCCATAAGCCCCTCCCTTCTCCCCTCCCAGTCTCACCCTCCCCCCCCCTTTCTGCATGCATGCCCCTCCCCAAGTCCACTGATAGGGGAAGTCCTCCTCTCCTTCTTTCTGATCTTAGTCTATCAGTTCTCATCAGAAATGGCTGCATTATCAGGGTTCTAGGTTATCTCCACGGATAGTCCTTGGTTGGAGTATGAGTCTCTGGGAAGTTCCCTGTGTTCAAATTTTCTTGTTCTGTTGCTCTCCTTGTGGAGTTCCTGTCCTCTCCAGCTTTTACTATTTCCCACTTCTTACCTAAAATTCCATTCACTCTGCCCGTCAGTTGGCCATCAGGCTGTTTGTTTGTTTGTTTGACACAGGTTTTCTCAAGCTCACAGAGATCTGCCTGCCTCTGAATCCCAAGTGTGTGTGTGTGTGTATGTGTGGTGGGGGAGGGTGAGTAAAGACATGTGCCACCATGCATGGCCTAACAATCCTGAATTTTGGGTGAACCTTCCCTGTAAACTGTATAAAATTTTTTATAAGTCTCTTCAAAAATTTTATTATTTTTCATTGCAGAGTAATATTCCATTGTGTAGATATACCACAATGTCTGCATCTATTCTTCAGTTGAGGGGCATCTGGGCTGTTTCCAGCTTCTGGCTATTACAAATAAAGCTGCTACAAACATGGTTGAGCAAATGTCCTTATTGTGTACTTGCGCCTCTTTTGGGTATATGCCTAGGAGTGGTATGGCTGGATCTTGAGGAAGCACTATTCCTAGTTGTCTGAGAAAGCACCAAATTAATTTCCAGAGTGGTTGTACAAGTTTACATTCCCACTAGCAGTGGAGAAGGGTTCCTCTTTCTCCACAACCTCTCCAGCATGTGTTGTCACTTGAGTTTTTCATCTTGGCCTTTGTGATGGGTGTAAGGTGAAATCTCAGGGTCATTTTGATTTGCATTTCCTTAATGGCTAATGACGTTGAGCATTTCTTTACACTCCTGATGTGATCTGATAGACTAAGATCAGAAAGAAGGAGAGGAGGACCTCCCCTATCAGTGGACTTGGAGAAGGCATGAGTGAAGAAGGGGAAGGAAGGGTGGGACCGGGAGGGGAGGAGGGAGGGGCTTATGGGGAGATACAAAGTGAATAAAGTGTAATTAAAACAATTATTATTTATTACAATTTATTTACTTTGTATCTCTCTCAGCTGTATCCCTCTCCCTCATCTTCTGCCAGTCCCAACCTCCCTACCTCTTTTTCCCCTATACCCCTCCTTTCTAGGCCTCTAATAGGGAAGATTCTCCTCTCCTTCTATCTGACCCTAGCCTATCAGATCTCATCATGACTGGCTGCATTGTCTTTCTCTATGGCTGGCAAGCTGCACCCTCAGGAGAAGGTTCTCAAAAGCCAGCCTGAGTTCATTTCAGAGACAGCACTTGCTCCCTTACTAGAGAACACAAAGCTAAACAACAAGGAGGACCTTAGGGAAGATGCTTAATCCTCAGTTAAAAGGGCAAAGAGTATAGACATTGGACAGGACAGGAGCCTACCACAGCGGGCCTCCGAAAGACTCTACCTAGCAGTGTATCAAAGCAGATATTAAACTCATAACCAAACCTTCGGCAGAGTGCAGGGAATCATAAAAAAGTGGAGGAGAGTTAACATGACCTGGAGAGGCCAGGAGCTCCACAAGGATCAAATAAATCTGGGCACAGGGGTCTTCTATGAAACTGTTTCTCCAAACAAGTACCATGTATGGATGCAACCTAGAACCTCTGTTCAGATGTAGAGCTTGGTAGCTCAGTATCCAAGTGGGTTCCCTAATAAGGAGAACAGGGACTGTTTCTGACACAAACTCAATGGTGGGCTCTTTGACCTCCTCCCTCTCCTCCCCCGAGGGAAGAGCAGCCTTGCTAGGCCACAGAGGAGGAATTTGCAGCCAGTCCTGAAGATACCTGATAAACCAGTATCAGATGAAAGAGGAGGAGGTTCTTCCCTATCAGTGGACTTGGAAAGGGGCAGGGAGGAGAGAAGAGAGGGAGGGTGGGATTGTGAGCGAATGAGGGAGTGGGATATAGCAGGGACACAAAGTTAACAAACTGTAACTAATATTAAAAAAATAAAAGTTATAAAAAAAGAGAGAAGGTGGAGAGAAGGCAGAAGAAACTTGAATGGATGTAACAATGTGAACCCCAGAGTCCGTGTTAAGTTATGATCCAAAAGTCATGTGACAGCAAATTCAATATTCTTCTTGAACAACGATGTGTCTATGAGTGACAGTTTTCAGAATATGATGACAATGAAATCGGTTTGATGGGTAATAATCAAAATAAATGAGAGTCAACTGAAAAAAAAAAAAAGAAGAAGACAGGAACAGGGCAGAACCTACTATAGAGAGCCTCTGAAAGACTGAAAGACTCTACCCAGCAGGGTATGAAGGCAGATGTTGAGCCTCTGTTGGGCAGAGCGCAGGGTAGCTTATGGAAGAAAGGGAGATAGAAAGACCTGGAGGGGACAGGAGTTCCACTAAAAGACCAACAGAGCTAAAAAAAAAAAAAAAAAAAAAAAAAAAAAAAAAAAAAAA
>NW_026585689.1:21689159-21714640 GCF_907164565.1 Psammomys obesus
AAAAAAAAAAAAAAAAAAAAAAAAAAAAAAAAAAAAAAAAAAAATTGGGCCCAGGGTGGGGAGGCATCTGCAGAGACCAATGGATGCTCCAACCAAGGACAACGCATGCAGAGGACCTAGACATCCTTCCCAGTCTCAACAAAACTCTTTTAATCTCTTGCTCCCTGTAGAAACCTCACTACAATCTCCTTTCTTTTTGCTCTATGCCTAATAAATGTTGGAGTTTATAAATTTGTTTTTTCTCTTTTAAAAATGTCCTTACTTGTATTTCGGTGCATGTATACATGTTGGTAATACAGGTAGCAGAGATTGGCTACATAAGTAACTGTTCTATAATTGATATCAATTCTATTGTTGACAATAATTTAGAAGAAAAAAATACCTAATTTCTCTGGAAGAAAAAGGTGGGGAAGATAAGGAAAGTTCTAAAATGTAAGCCTCAGTTCAGTGATTATTAACACAAAGTGGATTTCCTTATACTACATCTATACCAAAGATGATGAAACATACATACAAAACCAATAGTAGCTTCCTCCAGAAATTTCTTTATTAGTATAAAGAAATTTATAATTATCACTATTAATGTGATTAATTTTGATGTCTGTTTCATTCACAGTACTTGCCACCAGATTATTTGTACATGATTTTCAGGACATTGAATTTACAGGACTCCAAGTTCAAGACTTTACTGTCAAACTTGGAGAAACTAACCCAACCTTTCCATCCCTGCACACTACTCAGATTAGCATAGAAATAATATCAGCTTATTCTCCTCACTGCAATCGGGAAAGAAAAAAAACATTGTACTCTTGTCCCTTGACAGCAAGTTTTGTAGTGTTTAGTAAAGAATTTCACATTTTTTGAGAAGAGGTTTATATTCAGAGGATGGAGTCAGTTTTTAAATGTTCAGGGATTCTCACACACACAAATCCCCGAACTGCTGAAAGGCCAACCTTGCCTGGAGGCTACAGACCCATTAGCACTTGTTCAGGGTCCTGTTCTCTTCCCAGGAGATAGTCTTTGCAAATAAGAAATCGGTGACCATTAATTCTTTGCCTTTGTAAGGGAAGTTGCTTCTGAACTTTATTCTTAAACGAACCCACTGGAGAATAGGATTCTTAAGTGAACTGACCTCTGGTCTTGTAGCTGTAATTTGTGTAGAACTGTGTACTAGTTCAGGTTTCACAGAGGTTGCACCTATTCTTCCTGGAATTCCCCTTTGACTCCAACAGATAAATGAGGTTAACATGAGGATAAATTTGAAATGTTATCTTTTCATCATGATTGTTTAACTTATTACAGGTAGTTATTTCTCTCCTTTTGTATTATATAATAACCAAACCACAAATATAAGACACATATTAGTTATCTTTCTCACTGCTGCAACAGGTTATGATATAGAAATAATTTAGGGAAGAAAGGATATTTTGGTTCAGGCAGTTGATTACTTTATGTCTTCAGTTAGTAGGCAGCCAGTGACGAATTGCTGTGCTTTGTAGATATATTTGTTTTATTTGGTTCTTATACCTCTACCTCATTTCCAAGCTTTACTCCATGCTAATCCCTTCCAATCCCTCAGCAGTAGGTAGAAGAAAAAGAAAAGGGGAAAAAGGGTGTATTGAGATCTTCTAAGACTATTTCCTGCTGATTAGGGGTGTTGACTTCCTTGGGGCAAGTTCAATCACCATCATCTCAGGATATCTCCATTTTCTTATTGTTATCTCTTCTCCTGACCACTTGACAAACCCTCACTAGCAGCATCAAGAGCAGAAATCAGCATGAAAAACAGCTGCACCCCTTTTCTTAAGGCTTTGGTCTTTCCACACCCTCTCTAGAGTTTCCAGAATGAAACTATCTTCAGCTGCAAGAATCACACCCCTGCCAGAGCACACACAAGGCAAATCTCCTTCTGTTGTGGACAATCTGGAGTGGCCCCATATCCCACACCTGGAATTAAAACAAAAACATGTTTACACAATTTACATGACATAACTGAGTTTATAAAGACACCAAAATTTTCTCTACATTTCCACATTTCTGCTTTATGCGAATAAATTATATGGTGTTTCATGAGAAATTATAAACAGGGACAATATCAATGAACTAAACATTGATGTGGTGAAGGTTTTTGTTGTTGTTGTTTTGTCTTGTTTTTATTTTTTATTTTTTTATAACCTGATAACTCTCAGCTTTTTTGTCTGAAATGTCTTCTACTCTTTGCTGCTGAGAGTTAGGGCTCCAAAGCTACTTCCTGAGGGTAAATGAGTGCCTTGTCCGTCTCTCTTGGACCTCCATTCATTATTAGTCCAGTGCCATCCTTATATCTCTAAACCCTGGAATCTTTTTTTTTTTTTTTTTTTTGAGAAACCATTGAATCCAGACTCTGAGAGAAAGTACCATTTTTTCCACAGTTACTGCACCAGGTTTTTTGAAATCAGAAACTTTTGGTAGGTTGGTCACAATTACTTTTCAAATGACTAAATTTACTGCAGTTGAAGCACAGGGCACTTTGACATCAGTGACCTTGTGCTGCTACTGCTAAATGTGATAATCTCATAAGCCCAGGCCACTCCTCCTGTAGTAGAGTTAGTTGAGAATATCTCTTTCTCTCCATATGGGCTGTTTCTCTTTAACACTGTTGCTCTGCGAGGTCTTCTGCTTCTCTGGGCTCCGTGCCCCACCCAGGGACCATGGAGGCTTGAAATCAAAAGTACATGGAGCATGATGACGCAGAGATCTGCCTTCTATATATTATTCTTCTATATATTATTCTATATATTATTCTTCTATATATTATTCTCCATTATATTTTCCTTTTTCCTCCTGCTTAGTCACCAGGTGTGAATCTTTTTGTTCCCCCTTCCCAGAGTTATTTGTTTTCCAAGTACTTTCAACTTTACCTGAAAAATTTTCCAGAGGCCTCTCCTATATATCCATTTTCAGTTGCTCAGACATTCTCCCAAACTTTTTTGAGACATAATATAAGAGGGAGAAGAAAAAACGGAAAATCCCCTCTAGTAGCAAAGTGGGAGAGAAGCTAGCATCAGCAGCCTCAATAATCTATTTGATTCCCTGGTGCAAAATATCCATTCCCTTCTTCCTAGTCTCCTCTACAGCATTAGAAAACCAACTTTCCATTATTCCAAGACTCCTTGGGCAGACACCACTTACAGGCGTTTTTTTTTTTTGTTTTTATTTATTTATTTATTTATTTATTTATTTATTTATTTATTTATTTATTTATTTATTTGGTTCTTAAATATACCACTCTTCTTTACCTCGGTCCCTTCCCACACCCCAATATCATGTAATGTGGAGAGGAGGCATTGAGATCATTTTAGACTACTTCCTCCTGATTAGGAGCATTGACTTCCTTGGGACAAGTCCAGTATTCATCTCAGCAGGATATCTCCAATTTCTTCTTATTGTTGCATTTCTCATGACCACTTGACAAATCAGCAACAGCAGCAGCAGGAGCAGGAAACAGCAGGAGAAACCATATTTCACCTGTTATTGAGATGTGGGTTTTTTCCAAACATTCAAAGATAGGCATATCTTAGGAAATTTCTTAACTATTGCTATTCAGTGTGAGATCTATTGTAACTAGGTAATGCAAGAGCATCTGCACAAACCTCCTGGAACACTCATTCTTGAACAACTGTCCCAGAAATTATCCAAAGCATATTACCAGTTGTAATACTTTAAAACCTATTACAAAGAAGTCATTAATCAAAATTCTCCATTAGGTCCCTCCTACCTCATTAGCCATAGTAGCTGAGTTTATTTGGATAAAATGTAAATTGGCCAGTAGAAATCAACTACTGAGTTTGGACTGTTTCTCTTTTGTTGCTCTGTATGCATAGCACCTTTTGTTGTTGTTGTTTTGTTTTGTTTTGTTTCAGAGTGAGCTTGACTTGAGAGACTTGGGACAACTATTGACCTCATTTTCGAAATGGAAGATGAAATGTCAAAATGGAATGTCCTCCACTCTAGTGTCCACTCCACACTAAAGTGGACAGCACTATGTCTTTGGTACCACACACCCAGCGTAGAGTGATACATGACAAATTCCTAGGAGTAAAAAGGTTTTTACCTATAGATTTATTATGGTGAACTAGGAATAGAGAGGACAAAAATCGTATGAAAATCATATCAGTAAAACTGGGCCTAAGAACTTATTAGACACACCAGTTTGAAATAAAGGTATTAAACCCTCACCTGAACCTTGTAAGAATATGGACACTGAACAATGCAATGAGAAAACCCCTACTGGCCTGTCACCTGAACAGCTGGTATTTGCATCAAAGGACAAGCAGGCAGAAAACTCCTTTCTCTCCCATGAGTGGCAGGTTGGTTTCTTCTTGCAGTTGACAAGTTCTGAATTAATTGCCAAATGCTCATTCTTCTGTTCCCTCACCTGCACCTGTTGTACTTCCAGTCCTCTGTGGGACCCATTCTTGCATTTTACCATACCTTAGTCTTGTAGATTCAGTTCTGACTCTGCAGCCTGAGGTATTGCCTGGATTCAGAAGCCCCAAAGGTTTCTCAATTTTTCTTGGTAGCTTCACTTTGGCTTGTAACTTATCAATTCAGACCAATTGATTTCTCATAGCTTCTAAGTTTCTCAGAAATTTGAAAATTCTTGAACTTTGTCTTGATCTTTTAACCCTTCACAACAATTTTGAAATTTATGGATGTATGCATGTATGTATCTACCTACCTATCTAGATATTTACGTATATGTACACACGTACATATATTTACATAGAGAGAAAATATGCTGAATAATGTGGTCTAAAAATTAATATTAAGAGTTAATATTAAAATATCTGTATATTTAGGTATTTAGATCTATTTACATACAAAGAAATATTTAGTGTGTGATTTATGAATTAATATTAAAAATTAAGATTAAAATAGAAAATTCTTAGGCCAGGATTTTCAAGAAAGACAGAAATATCTGACACATTATTATGAAATTATCATACCTTATAAATTTATTATTTGATAAGTTTTCAACTGTAGAAAGAGACAGGGTAATCATTTGCTTTTCCAATTTAGTGAGTAGTTGGCACCATCCTTTATTGTGAAACCATGAAATTATTTGTACAGTAAAATCACTGATTTAAGCCAATTAAACAAGAGAGGAGTTGCCTTAGATAGCAGAGAATTTGTTAGTGCAAACTAAGCCTGTTTCTACAAATAATAACTAAAATACTTTACATTGCTTTGGGTTATATATGTCAAAAATGAAGCACAGATTTCATTGATTATTTTCAAGAAAAATATAAAAGAACACTATATTACTAGAAATTGAAAAAAAAAGGAAAAATAACATGTAGTAAAAAATACTTCTGCAAAAGTGGTATCCAGGCTAAAATGGGAAAGAGAAACAGTAGATAATTCTTCTTAGAAGTCATTTTTATTAGAAGTCTTGGAGGGCTTCAAAGTAACATTTAGAGAGTTTTAATTTTCTTATTTTAGACACCAATGCTAAAATAGGAAGGAGAAGTGTCTGAAGAAAAGAAGTGTTCAGTTCTTACGTAGACTTTGTAGGAAATATGAAAGGTGCAGGCTTTCTGGCTTCAGAAATAAAACCATTTTCATCTTCAGCACCTCTTAGTAAAGATTCTCAAGGCAAGAAGAGCTTTCAAGTGGGAAACAAATCTGGTGTGGTAAGAGGAATGTAAGGCTTGAGGGTAGGTTTCATAATAGAATGCCTCTAAGATCCTGTGATGAGGACTGGGGAAATTTTAAGGACAGACCTATTAGGCTTCCGAGAATCTTACAAGGGTATTCTTAGAATCCCCTCCCCCCCAACACACACACTAAAGGAGAACATCTCCATGTTCATGCACCTTGAGGACACCCTATATTAACCCTTTCAAATGGACAAAATTACATGTAAGAATCTAAAGAAAGATGTCACAGTTTTTGACCTAAGGTTGTATAAGTTCTTCCTTGTAAAGACGAATAGATGTCATGTGTACATAATATAGTGTGTTAAAATCTAATAGACTGAAAACTCACCAGATGGTAAATTTATTCTATAGCCTAGGCTGAAAAGATCAGAGATAACACAAAATTCAAAGAGCGTTTTGAGCCTCTCACCTCCAGTAAGGATGAATAGTTTATGTAATTATTTCTTTACATCTCATTTTTTATAGCAAAAATAAGGGGGCATAACCAGGCATTCAGAGGGTAGAACACACAAGGATAAAAAAAAAATTGTTGCCAGAACCCTAATCAGGAGACTGGTGACATAAGCTAGTTTTGAGTAGATCTGAAAGATAAAATGTCATGGGGAGAAAGATGATGCTGAGAACAGAGTCATCACATGAGAGACAGAAGTTTCAAAGTGGATTTTCTAGCTCCAGCCACAACACCTGATGCCACACCAATCAGAAACAAAGTGCCCAGCTGCTTCCTGTCTGAATGTGTAGACTGTACAAATGAAAGCAAACTGATGTTTGCAATTTGTCATTGCACTACGATACATAAATGTGTAAGTAGAACTCAACTTTATCACATTCCATATTATTCCAATTATGAGTTAATGCAGGCTTCCAGTGCTAGAAAAAATGCACTCTAGTGATAATAAAGTCAGAACTCCAGTTCATTTTTTAAATATATTTTTATCTTTTTTTTAATTTTTATTAATTACAGTTTACTCTATGACTTTTACATGATGATACATGTATGCATTTTTAATGTTATGCTCCAGAGTCAGAGAAGCATTTGAGAGAACTGTGGAATATATGCTCAGTCCCTCTATGTGAACATCATTGGAGTTCACATTCCTTTAAAACCCTGTTCTGCACTAGGTACATGATACTATTTGTCATTCTGAACATTTTCTAGTTAGTTACCTTGTTTTTTTTTTTTCTCCAGAGCTGAGGACCGAACCCAGGGCCTTGCACTTGCTAGGCAAGTGCTCTACCACTGAGCTAAATCCCCAACCCCCTGAACATTTTCTAATTGAATCCTTTACACATTTTTTTTCTTTTCCAATTTATTTTTATTTTTTTTTAATAATAGTTAGTTTGTTAACTTTGTTTCCCTGCTGTATCCAGTTCCCTCTTTCACTCCCATTCCCACCCTCCTTCCCTCCTCTCCTCCCTGCCCCTTTTCAAGTCCACTGATTGGGGAGGACCTCCTCCCCTTTCATCTGATCCTGTTTTATCAGGTATCATCAGGACTGGCTGCAAAGTCCTCCTCTGTGGCCTAGCAGGGCTGCTCCTTTCTCGGGGGTAGGGAGGGAAGAGGTCAAAGAGCCCACTATAGAGTTCATGTCAGAAACAGTCCCTGTTCCCCTTATTAGGGTACCTACTTAGATACTGAGCTACCATGGGCTACATCTGAGCAGAGGTTCTAGGTTATATCCATACATGGTCCTTGTTTGGAGAAACAGTCTCAAAGAAGACCCCTGTGCCCAGATATATTTGGTTCTTTTGGAGATCCTGTCCTCTCCAGGTTATATTAACTCCCTCTTCTTTCATATGATTCGCTGTACTCTGCCCAAGGTTTGGTTATGAGTCTCAGCATCTGCTTTGACACACTGCTAGGTAGAGTCTTTCAGAGGCCCTCTGTGGTAGGCTCCTGTCCTGTTACTTGTTTGCTCCTACATCCAATGTCCATCCCATTTGTCTTTCTAAGTGAGGATTGATCATCTTACCCTGGGTCCTCTTTCTTGTTCTTACCTACCTCTGGTCTTCAAGGCACTTTATTTTCTTAAATTTTTTTTAATTGATTCTTTGGGAATTTCACATCATGTTCCCCAAAACCCACTCATCACCCTCTTTCTCCAAATTCATCTATCACACATCCAAACATCCAAAATAAAATAAAATTAACAACAGTTTTTTTCCCTGGAAGCCATGGTGCATGATGGTGTTCATTACAATGAGGCCTTGCTCTGGTTTTAGGCCTTTGGCTTCTGCTACACTATAAATACTGTTTCTTCATCTAGACTCCGCTCAAATATCCTCAGATATTCCAATTTCATGGAGCTCTTGGAGCTTTGATTCTGCAGGTTCAGCCCCATTACACGCTCCGGCAGTTCATCGATTGGGTAAATATTGGGGTGTGATATCTGAAAGCAACGGATCTTGAGCTAAGTTGGTCAGCTCACCTGCTATCCTTTACCATCAGGGCCAGCCCTCCCTCTCCATGCAGGGGAGGGCCAGAGTCATATGTTCAGCAATCCTTGGACATCAACATGACCCAGCTGGCAGCCCATGATTCTATCCCTTACTTGCTCACTATAGTTGTGCCCACATGTGGCAGGGCAGTGGGTGGAAGCATCTGCCTCAAAACAATTTCAAAATGAATTATATTAAAAAAAATAGTAGTAATTAAGTGGCTTTCTAATCTTTGAAAGGGATCCAAAGGCAGGTAACAGAGAACAGAGTGAGATACTTCTCCTACGTAAGTTGTTAGGGGATCCACATGAGGACCAAACTCTACATACGTGTAGGTGGTCTGGCTCCAGCCCATGCATGATCTTTGGTTGGTGCTTCAGGCTTTGTGAGCCCTCACATGACCAGGATACTTTATTCTGCAGGACTTCGTGTGGTGTCCTTGATTCCTCTGCCTCCCTCAATCCTTCCACAAGACTCCCCAAGCTCAGCCTATTGTTTGGCTGTGAGTCTCTGCATCTGTTTCCATCAGTTGTGGGGGAAGCCTCTCAGAGAACAGTTATGCTAGGCTCCTGTCTGTAAACATGGAGGACTATCACTAAATATATATACTGATAGGGGTTGGCTCTAACCCATGGGCTGGATCTCATGTAAAGGCATCTTTGCATCTTTCTCTCCTAAAACTCTCCCTTCCTTTAGGTTCCAGTGTTAGACTCTATTTGCAGAAGTTTTTTTTTTTTATCTTTTTTTATTTTTTATTAATTACAGTTTATTCACTTTGTATCCCCCCATAAGCCCCTCCCTCCTCCCCTCCCAGCCCTACCCTCCTTTCCCCGTCTTCTCCCTTGCCCCTCCCAAGTCCACTGATAGGGGCGGTCCTCCTCTCCTTTCTTCTGATCTTAGTCTATCAGATCCCATCAGGAATGGCTGCATTGTCATCTGTGGCCTGGTAGGGCTGCTCTCCCCTCAGGGGGAGGTGATTAAAGAACAGGCCTATCAGATTATGTCAGAGGCAGTCCCTCTTCCCATTACTATAGAACCCACTTAGATACTACGCTGTCATGGACTACAATTGTGCAGGGGTTCTAGCTTATCTCCATGCATGTTCCTTGGTTGGAATATGAGTCCCTGGGGAGACTCCTTTGTTCAAATTTTCTGGTTCTGTTGCTCTCCTTGTGGGGTTTCTGTCCTATCCAGATCTTACTATTTCCCACTTCTTACTTAAGATTCCATGCACTTTGCCCATCAGTTGGCCTTAAGTCTCAGTGTCTGTTTTGATAGTTTGTAGGGCAGAGCCTTTCAGAGGCCCTCTGTGGCAGGTTCCTAGGTTGTTTCCTGTTTTCTTCTTCTTCTGATGTCTATCCTCTTTGCCTTTCGGGATGGGGATTGAGCGTTTTAGTCAGCGTTTTAGCTCTCTTGATTAGTTTCTTTAGATGTTCAGGGTTTTAGTACGAGCGCTCTACAGAAAACATTGCTAGCTCCTCCTGCTGATACCTGCCTCCTTTTCTCATCATTTTCTACCATAATATTTGTTCTTTTTCCTTTCCTAACATACTAAACTGGGACCAAGGTGATAAGTATTCTGACGTCATAGAATTTTACCTCATTCTCAAATTACAGCTCTCTGTAAACACTTTGTTTTCTAAATTTTGTCCATCTACTGCTGTATTTCAGTTTTGAGATAATTTATTTCCTCAATCATTTTTTTCTTTCCTCAAATATTTTACCAATGATTGAGAATATTAATGTCAATATCTCCAATATTACTATATGAAAAAAAAAATGTCAAATGGATTTGCCTGATTCCTTTCCTCCACTTTAATTCTATTGAATTTCAGTGAATTAAATTAAAGAGGAGTAAAAATGCTTTCATTTGAGCATAAAATACTGGGAAAAAAAGCCTCTTTAAATAGTACATGTAATAATAATTTCATTTTTCCTCCCTGTTAAAAGTTTTGTGTATGTCAATAAAAACCTCAGAGAAGGGTGAAATTACCCCAACCTAAAGCATTGTTTAAATTTGTCATTCTGCTGTTTCTTTTTGTTTGCTTTATTTTTATACCTACTTTACAAAATCTCCTACTGCCATTTTTGATAGTTTGTGTGTCTTCTTTCACACAAACTTATACAATTCTTGTAAATATTTGAAGGCTGACTTTTATTACATAAAAATTATACCTATGCATGATATATTTGCCGTTTTAATTTGTGTGTCATATTTTGAACATTATGTGAATGACACATGTAACTCACATGATTTAGTAAAAATTATTTTATATCAACCATTCTTTTATATCAACCAGTAAAGTCTTCACTTATATTACTCATTCATAAAGGCTAGAATTATGCAATTTTTTTCCAGAATCTTGTGCTGCATTATTCTGCTATGTATCATAATTAACTAAAATATGTTATTATTTTGAACACAGAGAATTACAGTCAGATGGGAATAGATTACATTGCAAACCTGTGCAGGCTAGAGAACCTATGGAAAAGCGATAGTCATATTGGGGAGAAGAATATATGGTTCATAGTGTAGTGTCTTGGAACAACCCTTCATGTTATATTTATGCTCCTTGCATTAACGTGGCATCAACTCAGTATATAGCTCTTTGGTGTTTAGTTGTGCAAATCCAATTTATTTACAGGTTGTACCAGGTGTCAACTAAGAGCCATTTCGTCTGAAAATCATGCGGGAGAAATCAATGCTTTTGAAATAATGGAAATTTCTCTTGAAAAAAAGCTGTATCATGGTTATATTGCTTCCAGGTGTTGCGGTAAGAGATGTTATTTATAGTGAAATATAATTGGGCCAATTCCAGTGACTAAATTTTAGTTTCCTTATTATCCTAGACACTATGGCCCATCTCCTTTTCCAAGTGATGCCTGGATTTTCATTGTAATGTCTTCATAATGATCAAGAGCAATGGCTCAGTTAATGGTGTTATCAGTATAACTGCAAGTGCTGCCAAAATCTCTTGGCTTGAAATCAACTAGTGTAATTCTGTCCACTTTCAATTCATATGCATTGTGTGTATAAAGGAAGAGAGCAATGCCATTAAGACATAGAATTATAAGGTATGTGCTATATAATTAAGTAAAAATAAAGCATTTACTTTTTAACAGTAAATTACTTTGTTTTATTTACACATAACACCTGTAGTATTTATACAAAAATAATTTATTTTAACATAATTAGATGATGCTACTAATAATTTTGAGCTGAAATATGCTGTCCGGGTATGCTGAAGAGGAGAAAAGAGAAGGATAAAATGCTATGCTGGCATGGGGACAACCACATGGTACAGAAAAGAGCTTTAAGAAGGGCCAAAGAAGCTCAGTGTACTACAGAACAAATGCATGCTTAAGATCTGTTTAGCACTAAAACAAAAAGTAAATAAATGCCTCACTGATTCAGAATTTGAACTCGGTGACTGGCTCTTTGATCAACTCCTGCTATGGGATACAGACTTGCCAGGCCACAGAGGACAATGATGCAGCCAACCCCCATGAGACCTGATAGGTACGGTCAGATAGAAGGGGAGGAAATCCTCCCCTATCAGGGGACTAGGGAAAAGGCATAGGGGTAGAAGAAGAATGGAGGGTGGGACTAGGAGGGTAAATGTGGGTTTAACCTGCAAAACACCACGGTGGATAGAAAGCAGGGGATATTGTGTGGAAATTCTTATAAGTAAAACTACAGTATATTATTAAAGAGTCAGTTATTTTTTTCATCTCCTCAGCTTGCCCTTAGGTGAGCTTGTCTTCCTGAGAAATGAACCTTTACTCAGGACATTTACCAACCTAACTGAAATGGTAGATCTTGACTCAGGCCCATATTTTATTTTCTTGACCAGAAGAAAGTAGCATCCCTTAATAGTTCTTTAATGTTAATCCAAAAATAAAAAATTTAAATCTTTTTATAATGTAGGAGCCAGAGAGAACTATTTTTTTATTCTATAAACAAATGTAATTATAGTATTTATAAATTATGATTTAATAGTTAGTTTAACAAAATGGGAAGCATGCGTGGGAATTCCTTCGACTTTAAATGGCAAGAATGGTTGTAAACTGTGTAACAAAGACATTACCAAGAAAACATATAGACTCATTCATATTTTCATGATTGTTACCTTAGGAATCAACTGAGAATAATGTCTATGAGATTTAAAATATTGACCATAGAGCCTTATCAGAAAATTGATCAGGGAATTGTTTACTTCGGACAAGCAAGAACGCAAACAATTCGAAACAATTTGGAATATATTGATAATAATTTAGTTCTTTTAGTATTATCCTAGAGCATTAGGTTTAATCAAATAAGGTGTTAGAAAGAAAGGCTTTCCCTTGGATTTCCTATTGATGCTAAATCCGTGTAATTTTTTCCTCATGCCAGGACTCAGTTATAATTTTTATGTAACACAATATTATGTTATAAATAAAATAACCTTTAAAAATAGCATAATGTTATTCATATATAATCTTTGGACACATTATTTTTCCCAAAGTGGAATGGTTTATTATATCAGCATCCTTCACATTGTATTTTAAGAGTCATTGTGGAATGATGATGCATTCTCTGAGGAACATAGGACAGAACTGCTCTGCTTTCCCCTATTATTAATACTTAATATTGGGCTGCTTTAACAGGTAACTTCAACATACAAACCACAAAATCAGATAAAGACCACAAGAACTATATTGATATGATGCTGAGTAGCCTTTTATCCTGATGTATTCTCAGACCTTATCTGTGAATATAATCTTGTGGCTAGAATTTTGGGTAATTAAATTAATAATTAAAAGTGTCACTTTTTAATATTCTGGTTTAGATAAATGAGAATTTACTGTTGCTTACAGGAAACATTAATTTTTGTTGTTAACATAAAGTTTTCTTAAGATTCTCATACAGTGTAACCCATACCATAGTGGATGAACTTAGCTTTCTGATTTATTTGTTTTATAATTGTCTGTCTTTCCATGTATTCACCTATTATTCTTGTATTATTATCAAAACAATTAACATTTTAGTATAGGATGTTCAAATGGAGATTTAAGTACATCAAAACTAAAATTAAGTTAATCAATAAATCCAGAAAGTTCTATTAAATTTCTTTTCACTTGTTATTCCTTATTTCAGTCTTGAGCACTAAATAAGCAATATACATGTATCACTCTTTCATGATCTACAAGGACGTTGAGCTTGTAGTCTTTCCACATGAAGGAGAACCCTGTTATAGTGTCTTGTATAAGTTTAGCTCCAAATTGTCTTGTTTGCCAGCCAGCACAGCTTAAAGCCCAGTTTGGTTCTATCTTTTGCATGAATAAAGTTTAGATCATGTTGTTTTATATACTTAGTCGTCGAATTTCCATCATTTTATTTTCTATTTTAAAAATCCACTTGAATATAATTGTTTTGTTTTCATGAATAAAATGCAAGAATCTTAAAAAGACTTGCATTTAGGAAAATATGGACAGACAGACAGATAGACAGACAGACAGACAGACAGACAGACAGATAGATAAAGTGCCAGTGTTCTACTGAGAGGAGCCACCATGAGCATGGTAACTCTTAAAAGAAGAATGTTTCAGTACGACTTGTTTACAATTTCAGAGCTGTAGTCCATTATTGTCTTGGTGGGAAGAGTGGAGGCACACAGGCAGACATGTTGCTGCAGAGGTAGCTGAGAGTTGTAGGTAGATACAGATATCGAACCTGGTTTGAGCATTTGAAATTCCAAATCCACTGCAGTGACACACTTCCTAAAGACTTAATGGACACACATTCAAATATATGACCATGGGGGGTGGGACATTCATATTCAAACCACCGTAATACACAAGTATACATTAAATCTGTACTTGTAGTTGCTGTATGCATTATGTGATAAAAGAATGAAGATTAGAGTAGACAGAGAAATAAATGCTTTACAATACCTTTCATATATACACACAAATATATAATAAAATATATTATACATAAAGAATGTCTGAAAAATCTCATTCCCTTGAACATTTGTGTTGGTTGGTGTTACTTAGGGTGAATAGGATAACATTAACCTTTATTTAATTCTAAAAAAATGAAAAAATAACCCTGTGGTTAGGTTAGTACGTGTTATTGTATCTTACTCAAGCTTACTTAAGGTTTAATGACTGAGTGTTTCCTTTATTTAGCACTGTAATATAGCCACTGCAGCATATTTTAGGCAATAAATTCAATGGCAAACTAAGGAAACAAGCTTAACTATGTTCTCTGAGGCACTTTCACTCTACTAGTCTCGGTGTTATACTTTGTATGCATTTTAAAGTTTTACTTTGTCCAATTTAACAAAAGACAATGGGCTCTTTCGTCATGGGAAATTTTAACACAAGTTTTACTCTTCAATTTTCATTATTTTCTACATATAGAAAGTATTTCAAGTTTGAATGGTGATATCAACTGTAAGAATTGCATTGAATTTAGTTTTTAGAGATAATGTTAAAAACTTTAGCTGGAACTTTAGTAGAGATGCACTTAACTGATGTAGGAATTGGCTTTCTGTCAATATCAGCTAGAACGAGAAAGGAGTTTGGGACCTAATGGCATTATTTTACTCACTGAAAACAATTAATACCACAAATATTTGGAAACTGAATTCATATATGATAAGTAATGACTTGAGGAGTTCCATTACTTTGGGGAATTTTGTTTATGATATTTAGAAGGATTATATTTAGAATATAATGCAACTAGCCATTACTTACAATTGTTCTCTTTAGGAGGGCAAGCAATGGAACTGGCTGTCAGTTCTTGGCAGAATTTTATACTCTCCAATAAATGTATAAAGCATACCAAAGTGAGTATAAAAACTGATAATTTGTATAAGGAGTTTGTGTCAGTGTAGTACAAATGCTTTGTTTTCTTTCCCTATTTGACTCTCTCTCTCACTTCCTCCTCACTCATCCTCTGACTCAGAGATGCTTGAGTATCTTGCATGGTTGCCCTACCTCCAAACACAGAGAGTTTTTGCTGATCATTTTCTTTCTCTTGAATAAATGACCTACAGGACTCTAGTCATTACCAATAATGATATCCCACGTCTCAGATTGTTTCTATAACATCCAATGAACAGAAATGTTTTGAAGTTCAAATGAGAACCCTCATCACTAAGTTTATACAAATTTTACTATTTGCTGATGTTCCATTGAAAGGCCACCATCAGTTTACTCTTAATTACATTGTCTTGTGTTCCAGGATGATTTTAACGTTTAAATATCCCAAATTGGAATTGTATTTTATTAATTATAATTACAGTACAATTTGACTTATAACTAATAACAAATGAAAAATACAGGTACTGATTTAATCTCAATTTCTACATGAAAATCAGACAATGATTAATATCAATTTTCTTAATTGTCTGTAGTTGTAATTACCATAAAAATGTCTTGGGTATATATAAGAGTGGCAAAATATCAAAAATTGAGTTGTAGCTACCATATTATAGTTTTTACTGTACAATGATAACCTAGAGCATTTTACCTAATATGGGATATCTTGCCAAAAGTTTTAAATTTGCAAACTCATTAATTTACTATAGCAGAAAATCTGAGGTGAGTTAATGTAGTCATTATCTATTCAGGAATTCAAAGTCTAGTGTGTGAAGACTTTTCCTTCCTAGAATCATTTGCCATTTCAAGCAGAGCCTTTATTTGATTCTTTATTTTCCGGGACTTCATTATCTATGCTAAGCCTGACATTTTCCAGACTGAAGATACTAAATTTGTCTTTTTCAACCATCTGTGTTAATTCTGTTGCTAAAACCATCAGTTATCACTTTGCCCTAATTAAATCTAACTGTACGTATCACCCAGTGCCTTAATAATGCCTTCCCTGCAATCTTTCTTCCTTGACACAACCAACTTGCAGCAGTGCTGAGAGCAAATCCAGGTCCATGTCACTGAGACAGATTATCAGTTGCTCTGAAAAGGAACACCCTTGAAAGGGGCCTCTCTGTTACTGCTTTGGTACTTTCCATTTTTATCCATGGTAAATAGTGTGACTAAAGAACCTCCTGTCTGGTGTTTCTAATTAGTGTCATACAGTGGCAATCACCTTCAGCTATGCCGATTGTGGAGTTTATTGCCAGTGTCCCCATCGGTGTTCATTGAACTATGCAGTGTTTTGTTTCCTGTCTGCTAGAATTACACATCTAAAGAGGAAAGAGGTGGCTTGTTTTCCTAGTTCATGTAATATCTTGCATTAGCATACATTTACGACATATCTTACATGTCTTACTCATTCAGTCAATGTATTTCCTACAGTATTGCTAATATTTTTAGACAGCTTTCGGGAACAAACTATGTTCTTTGTGCTCTACTACCTCTGATTTCTAATATGTCAAGTGTTTTGCTGCAGACTCCTCTGCTGTGCAAGAATCATTCCCGAGTCTCTGTGCATCCAAGTCGCCAACTTCACTGACTTTATTCCCTGCAAATCTGTTCTTTGGGCTTAAGCATTCCTGAAACTACCACATTTTTGTTTACATGTTACGAATTCCATTTTTACCAGACAAAGAAAATTTGGATCTATGTGGAATTAAAGATTGTGTCCTACAAAATCCAAACTTGTTGCCCATGAG
Source organism: Psammomys obesus (assembly GCF_907164565.1). Classification (NCBI taxonomy): domain Eukaryota; kingdom Metazoa; phylum Chordata; class Mammalia; order Rodentia; family Muridae; genus Psammomys; species Psammomys obesus. The sequence continues at coordinate 21,705,919 of NW_026585689.1, forward strand.
TTTAGCTGTATTTTATTTTATTTTTTAGAAGGGCCAGATATGGAGGCATATGTTTTATTCTTAGCACATAGAAGTTGGAGGCAGGATGATTACAAGCTGTAAGTCAGCCTGGGCTGTATATTAACATGCTCTCAAAAAGCCAACTAACCAACCAGTCAAATAAATAAGCATAAATACAGACATTCACAGACACAGATACACCCCATCCCCCATAGTAGTCAATTAAAAAAGATATACATGAAATGGCATAATTAGACAAAAGAGAGATTAAAACAGTTATTTTGTAAATATCCTCCCATATTCAACACATTAAATATCAATGCTAACTATATAAACAAATTCCTAGAGGTGAAAAGTATCTGAGATATAGAATTCACTGAGTGGTACTTAATTGCATAATTGAAGCAATGATAATAGAAATTATCCAATGTGAACTGTGTACGGTGGTTCATTATGATACTTTCAGCTCCTGGGAAGCTTTCAGTTCCTGGGATACTTTCAGTTCCTGGGGAGCTGAGGCAGAAAGATTGCATTAATCTGATAACAGCCTGGGCCACATAATTGGTTTCAGATTAGCTGGGTTTCAGTAATACTCTGCCTTAACAACTAAAAGTGTGGGGGAAGGAGAAAGAGGCAAAGAGGAGGAAAAGAAAGAGTAGAAGGAGGAGGAAAGAAGGAATCTAAAATGAAACAGGAAAAAGTAGATAAAATATAAAATGAAGAGAGCATCAATGGGATGTGAGACAATATCTCAGGGCCTAGTAGAGGTACAACTAGAATCGTAACAGAAAAAATCTTCAAAGATATACTTCCAAAAATTCCCCAAGTATGTTTAAAATGATAAAACTCTAGATAGAAGAATTTCAAGCAGAAAACCTTGGAAACAACAACAGCGGTGTACAGCCTGACTGATTTTCCTAAGACTGGTGACTGAGAGTATTATAAAATATCCAGGGAAGCATTCAGCAGGCACAAGAAATGAGGATGACACCTGCATTGAACAACTTGTGGGAGCCGGTGCAGACTGTGAAGAAACATCTTTAAAATGTTAAAAAAAAAGTGAGTCAACCTGAAAGAACAACTTTCTAAATAAGGTTGAATGGATACATATGTTTAGCTTTAAATAAGGAATTTGTTTTAAGCAATTTTTGCTTTAATGTATGAGTATATAGAGAACCTAGCTACCTCATATATAGCACTTTACCCATTCCTTCCCTTCTTTTCCCTTTATTAACACCTTTAATTGTTTCTAATTTATGAAATCCTATTTATGTATTATTATAAATCAAAATTAATAGATTACATTCAGGTACACTTTGTGTTTTGGAATCTATATGTTTTGATAAATGTAGGACTGTAAGCATTGCAGTATTTTCCAAATAAATTTCTTTATCTCAGAACTCCAGTTTTGGTCTATTCTAGTGAGTCTCCCTGATGTCTCTATGGATGTCTTTTTCCCAGCTCATAAAACCCAGCCAGGTCTTTTGATTAGCCCAGCCTATTTTATCCACACCTCCTGAGGTACTACAATTAATTCCTGCTTGTCTTCCAGGCCCTGCTCTACCTGCAATCACCCACAGTTCCCTTGCTGGCTGTTCCCACCTGTTCCACCAAGGTTGATCTATAACTTTGAGTTTTTCTGCCTCTTGCCATCCACACATCCTTGCTAACCAGTGTGATCTAACCTGAGTTCCACAACCATTAACTAACCTAACCTGTCCTTCACCCAAACAACAGGATGCTTTGGTGCCACATGCAACATTTACAACCAGCCAGATCTACTCCCCCAACCCAAAGCTCAGACTAGGAGACTCATCTTGTACACCAGCCCAGTCACCTCTGTCAGAATGACTTCACCTCACCCAAACCATTCCAGACTCTGGGCCACTGCCCCAAACACATCCTGCCTTCATCCTCATCCTGCTCTGTCCACATCAGACTTAGAATAGAAGTGCACATGTACAGCTCTCATTACAAAAATACAAACAATATGTAAGACAAAGCCAGCATCCGCTCTCAAAAATTTACCAGTTCTCTAAAAAGGATAGCCAGTGAGAATTTCCTAGATTAACCATAAGACACAGAATGTAAAAGAACAACCGTAAAAAACATTAAAGAATTCAAGGAGTTTAAAAAAGACACAAAGATAAAGATCAAAGAAATTAAGCCAAGAAATTTAAAATTAATAAATGCTTGTGTGATGCCTGAGAAAAGACAAACACAAGTCCCATAGAAATGATAAAGACAGTCCAGGGATAGCTCCTTGTTCAATTGACTTCAATAATGACATTGACACACTGGACAGGACTCAAGCTGAAGTGAAGACGGAATAGAGAAACCCAATAACTCAATTAGAAAACTTAAAAAAAAAGAAAGAAGGGCCTTAAAAGTAGAACAGATCAATCCAAAGAGGGACTGTCAGAACTCAAAGATAAAGTAGAGTTTCTAGACCAAATATTCAAAGAACATGAATAATTAAAAATTATAAAAGCATAGTAAAGAACCAAAAAGAAAAAAATGAAAGTAAAGAAGAATGAAAGAGGAATAATAAAGTAAAAGGAAAAACAAACAAACAAACAAACAAACAAACAAAAAAAGCTTTTGCAGTGTAGGCATAGATGAGGGAAAAAAAGGCTAAATATGTCTTCAATAAGACCATAAAACTAAGAAATTACAGATACACAGAAATACACACAAGAAGCACACAGAACATAAAATAAACAGGATAGGAAAAGAAAAATACTTGTGGCATATCACAGTTAACACACTAAGTATACATAACAGAAAGCATATGAAAGCTTAAAAAAATTGCAAGCACATGTTAAAAAAAGAAAAAATTAGAATAACAGATGATTTCTAATAGAAACTTTGACACATGGAGCAATGCATTCCAGATTCCAAAAGACTGACATATAGCCTGAACTAATGTATTTATAAATATTATGTCATAAAGAAATACTTTGCACAGTATAAAAAGACTTAAACAAATTATATCCAACAAATCAATTGTGAAAACATGGAATATAATATTTCAGTTTAAGGAGAGGAAAAAGCAAAGCAGAGAGACTGCTGAGAAATATGAAATAAAAATCATTAGAACACAAACTACTACTGACTGCATAAATAACAACTTAAAATATCAATATCACTATGACCTAAGTTAACACATATTTTAATAAAAACTTGAAATATCAATGGCTTCCATTCTCCTCTCCAAACACACAGATTGAATAAATGGATCAAGAAACAAAATTCATCTCTCTGTTGTTGGCACGAAACACATCTTAGCTTTAATAATAGATACCACTTAATAATAAAAAGGATGGACAAAGTTAACTCTATTAATGTAGTACCAGGAAAGGAGCACATTTCATTATCCAAATATCTGATTAAATACACTTCAAACATCCAAGAAATCGAGGACACCATGAAAATATGAAACCTAAGAATAATAAGAATAGATCAAAAAGAAGATGCCAGGCTCCAGGGCTCAGAAAATATTTTCAAGAAAATCTTATAGCCAGTTCTGAAGATACCTGATAAAACAGGATCAGATGAAGGGGAGGAGGCCCTCCCCAATCAGTGGATTTGGAAAGGAGCATGGAGAAGATGAGGGAGGGAGGGAGGGTTTGGAAGGGAATGAGGGAGCAGATACAGCTGAGATACAGAGTTAATAAAATGTAACTAATAATAAAAAAAATAAAATAAAAAATAAACTACAAAAAGAAAAAAGAATGATACAAAGAAAGAAAGAAAAAATGAAAGAAAGAAGGAATGAAGGAAAGAAAGAAAAGATTAAAGAAAGAAAAAAGAAAAAGAAAGAAAGAAAGAAAGAGTAGGAGCATTTCAAAACACCTATGAAACCAATGTCAATCTAACATCCAAAGCAGATAAAGAGTAAAGATACAACAACAACAAAAAGAGAACTATTAACCAATACCACTGATAAACAGTCAAAAATTCTCAATGAAATTCTTGCAGAGATAATATGGATATATATAAAAAAGTTAATCCACCTAGAAACCAAGTTGAAATGCAAAGTTGTATTGGCATAAACAAGTCTATAAATGTGATAAACAACATAAATGTACTTAACAAAAATCAAATGATTGTGTCAGTAGATGTTTAATAATTGTCTTTCATAAAAACCAGTGTGTCTTCATGATAAAAGTCCTACAGAATACAGGGACTGAAAGAACATACATCAACATAAATGTTATATATAAAAAAACCTACAGAAAACATTACCAAGAAGCAATTCCACTGAAGGAATACAATTTCCTACCCATTTTCAATACTTGTGCTTAAAGTAATAGCTGAAGAAATGAGGTAAGTTATTAAATTAATAGCTTAATTAATTTAATAAATGAAATAAATTAAATTGATACAAATGTGGAAAGGGGAGGACTCTCCCTTTCCACATTTGTATCAATTTAATTTATTTCATTAAATTAATTCATTAAATTATTTTATTTAATGAATTTGTTTATTTAATTAATTCATTAGATTAAATTATGTAATTAATTTAATTTAATGAATTAATTAAATTAATTTAATTTATATGGAGATACGTCTCACAAGTTGAAAGTATTGTGTGCTCTTCCAGAAGACAATGGTTCAAATCCCGGCACCTACATAGACTCAGACTCAACTCACAAGTGTCTGTGACTCCAGTTACAAAGTATCCAACACCTTCACACAAGCATACATGGAGGCAAACCACCACTGCACATAAATAAATGGATAGATAAATGATAGATAGATACATAGATACATAAACAGATAGACAGATAGATAGATAGATAGATAGATAGATAGATAGATAGATAGATAGATAGATAGATAGATACATCATAGGGAAAGAAGAAGTATTCTTATTTGCACCAAGCATGATGCTATACAATAGAGAGCCCAAAATTGTACCAGAAAATTTTTAGTACGTATAAACAAGTATAGGAAATGGCAGGATATGGAAACAATGTACATAAATTAGTAGCTTTTCCAATACTTATTTGCTAAATAGGTAACATTTTTAGTTGGAGTTTTTTTTTTTTATATGAAGTTTATTTACCAAGGTAAAATATTCTTGAAATGATCTGAGATTGAATCTTCTCTTTTAAACATGTTTATGTTATTTTAAAAATAATAGTAAGATATTATATAAGGAAGTTTGAGTTCTTCACTAATCATGGAAGAGAGCAATTATTATAAATGCTGGTTGCACATATATCTAAAATAAATCATTCATGGCACAGACAGTGTCAACATATTGATGTACAGAATCTCATATTATATTCTATAGGACATGGATGTAAGAATGCCTCCATATTCTGTGTTTTTACTTGTATTTGGCACCTTTCTGGTTTTTAATATTCAATATATCTATTTGATTACTGTTACTTATTCTGTCAAAATATTAAGAACTTGCTTTAATTCATTATTCAGTTTATCTGCAATTAATGTTAGTTATTTACCATTATATTTTCTTTTCCATTATTTTTTACCATTATTTTTTCTTTACCATTATTTCCTACTTGCTTATGCCTTTATTTAACGTTTAAAATTTTGTAAGTCAAGAATGATTTAGAATACTATTTTAATTTCTTTGATAATTTCATGAATGTATATAGTGACTCCAATCTCAATATTCCTTTTCTACATTTCATACCTATTATCCCTCCTAACAATTTTGTCTTCTTGCTTGTCTCTTTGTTTTTGTGGATTTGCACTTGAGCATAAGAATGATGGTATCCACTGAAGCATAGATGACTAATCAGTGGCTACATCACTGAAGACAGGTACTGCCTTTTATGCAGTAACCCACATAAGGAGTTATTTACCTTATGAAGTCCTTGCCTGTTCGTGACTGAATATTAACAGTTTCTGTCTTTGGGCTGGTTCGGAACTATTAGAGAACTGTACTTGCTAATATTTCATTATTGCAAATGCCATGTTATGTCCCACAGAAAAGGGTTTTATAGCACTATTCCCCATAAATTATCTGCTAAATTCTTTCAATATTCTTTTTTTATTTACTCTTTGTTCATAATCATGATCTCAACTCTGCAATCCAGCTAGACTGGAGGGGAATGAGGAACTTCAGTTAGGGCAGAGATTACAGGGTACTTGAGCAATTGGGTTGGTGGTGCTCTCCTGAGCTACAGAAGGAATAGTCTGGTGGGTAAGTCGCCTGCAAGGCAAAAGAATTAGAGTTGTCCACAATTGGAAAATGTGATCTTCTTGCTAGTGTTGCCATTCCTGTATCCCAAATACTCCATGGCTTCCACATGTTAAGGCCTTCTTTCACCTTCCCAAAGGCCCCATGCTTGCCATCCAGACAATCAGTCTTGGCAGTAAAGATTAAAAACAAAACAAACAAACAAACAAACAAAAAACTGGGAATAGTTTGTATTTGGTCCAGCATTTGTCATGGACAAGATGCCAGGGTCTGTATGTTTCAGGATGATGGTCTCATCCTCAAATTTCTCCCCATATATGGACCTGCTGCCAGTGCCATTTATGGCGTGTGAAGTCATCACCCTGGCAGATGAATCCTAGAATAATTCTGTCAAAGGAGGAACCCTTCTGTCCAAATTCCTTCTCTCCAGTGTTCGGAGCACAAAACTTACCTATCTGCTGTCTTTGGAACTTTGTCTAAAAACAGCTCAAAGGAGATGCCACCCAAGGGCTCCCCACCAAATGCAATGTTGAAGAACACTGTGGGTTTGACCATGACTGTAGCAAGCTGCAACAGGGGACAGTGGCTTCTGTAAAGCCAATTTCTATATTCATTTTACAATTTAATTATATTCATATATTTATTTATTACAATTTATTCACTTTGTATCACTGCTGCAGCCCCCTCCCTCATCTCCTCCTAGTCCCACCCACCCTCCGTCTTCTCCCCCTATGCCATTTCCTTAGTTCCTGATAAGGGAGGACATCTTCCCCTTCTATCTGACCGTAGCTTATCAGATCTAATCAGGGCTGGCTGCATCCTCTTGCTCTGTTACCTTTCAAGACTGCACCCCCGTGGGGGAGGTGATCAAAGAGCTGGCCACTGAGTTCATGTCAAAGACAGCTCTGTACCCAATATTAGGGAACTCAGTTGGAAACTGAGCAGCCAATGGGCTTCCTTTGAACAAGGGGTCTAGGTCCGTTCCAGGTATAGTCCTTGGTTGGAGTATTGGTCACTGCAGGCCACCCTGGACCCAGATATTTTGGCTCTGTTTTTCTCCTTGTGGAGTTCCTGTCTCCTCTAAGTCTTTCTATTTCCCACTTTTTTCATAAGGAATCTGGCACTCTGCCCAAAGTTTGTCTATTAGTCTCAGAATCTCCTTGGATACCTAGGTGAGTAGAATCTATCAGAGGCCCTTAAAATCTACAGTCCTGAAGAAGCTAAACAACAAGGAGGACCCTAGGGAAGATGCTTAATCCTCATTCAGATGGGCAAACAGGATAGACATCCAAAGTAGGAGAAGACAAGGAACAATTTCTATATTTTTATAATCCATATTTTTGGCTAATGTTTGTAAAATATTTTGTTGCTGAAAAGGCAATGCTTGAAATTTCTAATGTTATATTGATATTGGAATATTTCTAACACAAATTTCAGTTGTTTTTGCTTTTTTGTGTAAAGATTTTGTGTATCTTACAAAATTATTTCTATATTCTATATTATTATATACTTCATTTCCCCTTGCATTCATTTTGCTGTACTTCAGTTTACCTCATATGGATATAGTACTATATTTTATTTGATTATAATTTGTATCATTTATACTTAGTATGATTTTATTGAGCATGCCTGCACATGATCCTTAAAAGTGGTCTTCTAATAGATACTATATGTTAAACATGATGACTGATAAAAGCTGGAAATTTCTCCTTTTCTTTAGTTTGAAGAAATGAAACATTTACATTTAGTGCAATTATCTGTATCTTTTTGTTAGAGACAAGTACAGATACAACAGTCAAATGAAACAGAAATGTATAGAGACAAAGTTACATGATGGCTTGAGGCAGGCAGAGATTCAGACTAATACAATAGACTGAAAAAAGGAAGTACGGGAAGAACTTAGTAGAGAATATAAATATGGGCTTTCTCTTGTTTAAATGACACCATCGGGTGGGGGTAGGGGAAAATTCTCTGATTCCTTTCCTTAATGTGGCACTAAAACATTATCAGAGACTCAGAGTCTATTATTAACTCATTGAGCCCAAACACTCTATTGATGATAAATGCTCCTCCAGGCTGTACTTTTTATGAGAATTTTTTTGGGGGGTAGGGGGAGCTTGTAAATTCTCTTTTATTGTATTTATTTTACTTTTTATTCACTTTATATCCTTGTAGCCCCATACCTTCCTCCTCCACTCCCAGTCCTATTCCCTTCCTCTCTCCCCTCCTCACCTTTTCTTCAGAAAAGGGGAGCTCTCTTTCCTATCCACCTTAGCTCATCAAGTTGCATCAGGGCTGAGGGTTATCCTTTTCTCTGTGGTCTGCCCAGGCAGTCCTGCCAGGGAGAAATGACTAAAAAGCTGGCAAGTGAGTTAATGTCATTAGAATGTTTTCATATTATTTTCAAATTTAAATAACATCTTAAACAGCCACAAAGTGAAGACTTTTATATTATTCAGAATTTAATCTGTCTATTGACTATTGATTGATCCACCTATTCTTTCTTTCTTTCTTTCTTTCTTTCTTTCTTTCTTTCTTTCTTTC
>NW_026585689.1:21714650-21720626 GCF_907164565.1 Psammomys obesus
TTCTTTCTTTCTTTCTTTCTTTCTTTCTTTCTTTCTTTCTTTCTTTCTTTCTTTCTTTCTTTCTTTCTTTCTTTCTTTTTGTGTTTGTGGCTATTTGACAAGAATTGTAATTTCTAAATTTGTGGTGGCATGTATAGCATACTGAGCCAGTAGGATTATACCCATTAACATTATATATTTTTGAATTCCTTTCTCTCTCTCCTGAAAGCCTACCTGCCTTTGACCCACTATAAATCTTCTAACATCTGTGGTTAGTCCAAATGAATCATACCTCTTTGAAATTCAAGGCAAATGCCTGTATATGACATCAAGTTTTTAATTTTTTTCTGGGTATGAATTTCCTGTTTCTGAATTATTTTTTCCAAGGCCTAACCTGAGAATTTCATTATTTATTTCTTAACAGATGAGTTATATTGTGTAAGCATACCACATTTTCAATAATCATTTATCAGCTGGTGAAAAATCTAGGCTGCTTCCATGCCTTAGCTTTGTGAAAGAGCAGCAATGAACATGAATGGGACAGCATTTTTCTACTAGAATATTAACACCTTTTGTTGTATGTCCAAGCATGGTATAGAATTTGACCACAATATCTTATTGCTGAAAAAAAATCTACATATTTGAGTCATAAAAAATAGAGAAAACAAGCCAATACTTACCTGGAAACTTCAACACTATAAACACATTTATGGTGCTAAGCAGTATGTGTACATCGTACCCAGCTATGAACTTCGAGAGTATACCTGACAAAACATGCTTGCTATCGCAACAGTGTTACAAATATCACATGGTATTCAAGCACATTTTAGTTAGATCTAAGTTTCATTCTACATGATGAAATATATCAGGCCAAGAACTTGTCGATAACCAGAACATAGCTCATAGCGGAGAACTTACTGATATGATTGTTGTTAATATGCATGGTATTGAACTGACTCCTGAGTTATTTCTCTACTGATATATCACTGTCTCTCAACCTTCCTAAGTGAGGTTGTATTTATAGTGGGGGATGATTAACTCAGAGACCCACAACTCGTCAAAGTGCAAGAATTAAAAGACCCCTAGCCCTAAATGGGATACCCAAACACAGGGGTCATTTTAGAAAAGGAGGTAGAAAGAGGATATGAACCTTATGTGTTGGATGACTACAAGTAAACACAGCAAGGCAAATTACACATGTGATTTCACTGTGGTTGTTACAGCATCCACCAGACTTCTACATTCCAAACCCTAGTAGGGAGATTTGGGCACAAAGTCACAACCCTCTCTGAGGAGCTATGGAAAAATGATCCCTACATCCGACCAGAGAGAAGAAGAATCCCTTTTTTTAAAAAAGTGTGTACACTAGTATATAGACCATATTCCAGCGGAAGTAAGAACACCAAAGAATACATGGCAACATATTGCTAGATCAATAAGTTAAGAAATAGGAAAAAAAAAAAGAGACACAAACTTGTATGAGTAGGGGATAAAGCATAGATATCAGAAGAGTTAGAGAGTGAGAATGAATGTGATCATAATCAACGAATGAAATGTTCAATGAACAAATAAATTAATTATAGAATTAATTAAATTAAATATAGAATGATTAATTAAATATTAAACTTAAACTCTCTGGATCCTGCAATCCTTCTCCCCCAACCCACCCCTCTTCTATAAGATTCTCTAAGCTTGGCCTGATGTCTTCCTGTGAGTCTCTGCATCTGTTTCTATCAGTTGCTGAGGTGAAGCCTCTCTCTAATCATAACTGGGCTGATAATCTATGAAAAACTGAGTACAGCATAACATTATTAAGGACTATTTATTGACTTTTTTTTGGCTAGTCATGCTTGACTCTGTCCTAGGTCTCTGGGCTATTTAACCTCTGGATCTTGACCCTACAGGCAGTGTCATGGATAGGCTCTCTACTGTGGCATGGGTCTCAGACTCGACCAGTCATTGGTTGCCACTCCCACAATTCCTGCACTACCTTTATCCCAGCACATGTTGTAGGCAGGACAAATAATAAATGAAGGTTTTGTGGCTGGCTTGGTGTCCCAGTCCAACCACTTGGAGTCTTATCTAGTTACAAGAGATGACCAGTTCAGGCTTTGAGTTGCCCTTTGCTAGGAGTCTTAGCTAGGGTCACCCTCAGAGATTCCTGAGAGTTTCCATTCCACTAGGCTTCTAGCTTGTCTAGAAGATTCTCCATGTTTCCGTTATATTTCCCAGTACTCTCTCCCTCAATCCTTTCCCAACCTGATCCCAACTATGCCTGTCTCCACATGACTGGAGTCCCACTTTACAGCTAATATCTACTTGTAAGTGAGTGCATAGCATGGTTTTGTATCTGGGTCTAGGCTACCTCAGTCGGGATGATTATGTTTAGTTCCATCCACTTGCCTACAAATTTCATGAAGGTATTTTTATTTTTACAGCTGAGTAATACTCCACTGTGTAAATATACCATATTTCTTAATCCATTCTTGGCTGACTTTTATATTTTTTACAGTTTCTGGATATTCTGAATAAATTTGCTGTGAATATAGTTAGTAAATGAAGAGGGGCCAAGTGCACCACAAGAAAATGCACAGAATCAACTAAACTGGGCTCATAGGGGTTCACAGACATTGAACAGACAATCAGGAAGCCCTTACGGGATTGACCTATGCCCTCTGCACAATTGTGTATCTTGATCTTCTTGGATGACACCTAAAAATGGAAATATGGGCTCTCTCTGACTCCTTTGCCTGCTTCTGGTACTCTTTTCCTCATACTGTGTTACCTTGTCTGCCTTAATACAAGGGAAGGTGGCTAGTTTGCTGTAACATGATGTGCCATGTGTAGGTGATATCCATAGATGCCTGACCTTTTCTGAAGAGAAATGGAAAAGAGTGGATGGGAGGCAGCTAGCAGGAACATGGAGTGAAGAGACTGGCATGATAAGAGGGGGGGGAACTATGTCAAGCATTAAATATATATATATATATATATATATATATATATATATATATATATATGAATATTAAAAATTTAAACCTGTTGAAATTATGCAGTGATAGATTATAAATAAAATTCTGAAAATCATTGCAGTAACCAAAACCCTAACATAAGGGTATGTGAATTAAAAACCACACTTCAAACACAGAAGTGTTTTTCATATCATGTTGAGTCTTGTCCCAATATATACCTCAACACCATGTCTTCTGCATCCAGGGTTCACAGAATATTGTGGAAGAAGGTCAGAAAGACTGTCAGAACCAGAGTACCAGAAAATGTGCTCTGAAACAGTCTCTCCTAGGAATGTAGGCATAAAGATGACCAGAATAATGACAATATCAATGGCGACATTAATGTATAGGGAGTAATTTCATGTAATCTCACTCCAGACAAAAAACTATAAGCCATTAATGACTGTTGAAAGGAAAATTAGCTTCTTTCAGAGATTAGCCCCCATTTTGGGCTGTCCAGTGCAGAGTGGTCAGCCTTGAATTCATATGCCATATAGAAAAATCTATAATATACACAGCAGGTTATATTTATATGCTTTGCACTTACATATATATATATATATATATACATGTATATATATGTGTGTATATATATATATATGTATTATTAATAATCAAAGCAAAAGAGGCTATCAAAGAGTGGGAAGCAAGGGAGGGCTCAAGGGAAGGATGTTTGAGGAAATGTGATCTAAGTCTATTAAATGTATTTAAGGAAATTATAAAGGAAAACATTATTATCAAGCAATATTAAATACTCAGAAGAGAGAAACAAAGAATAAATCATGATTTTTTTTCTGAAAAGAGTATGTCAAAGCATTGTGTAAGAACCAGAGAGAAATAAGAAGCAATTATACTTTGAGGCATCTAAATTTAATAACTTCCAGCTGTTATGATACAATATGATAGAGTATATGACTGATAATTGAAAAATTAAATATATACAGAAAGGGAATGGCAGACTAGAAAAGGGACTGCACACTAGATTTGGGGGAAAGAAAGACCAAAAGCAGGATATCAAACTGTCAGAGTCTACTATCTGTAGATCCACAAGCCAAACAGAATGCCTTCATATGGCAAATTACCCCTAAAACTGGATGGCTTCCAATTTATTTTGGTAAACTGTAATATGCAGTTTACCAAAACTTAAAAATATAAAAGAAAAAAGTATACTTATTTACCAATAAAGTTATCAATAAAAGTCCAAAAGATACAGAAGTTTTAAAAAATAACAAATAATATCACAAAACATGTAATTCACATTTTATATTGCATTTAAATTAGGAGAGAAATAGTAGAGCAATGTAATATGAATACTGAATGAGATAAAATTTAATGCATCTGAAAAGAACTATAAATGGCAAAGATGAAGGAAGCTCTCAGAATATGAGGTTAAAACATTTATGAGGTATTGAACAAGTATAATAAAGGATTAAATAGACAGTTTAGACTTGAAAACAAAGTGTAGCTGAGAAAAGCATGACACTGTATTAATATTTTATTAGAAAGTAGATACAGATGAACTAACTTGATAACAAAGCCAGAGATATTATTCACAATAAAGGATAAGAAAAATATTTATACAAAATTAGAGCATTAATGCCATGGAAGGCAATATCCAGAAATCCTATATGGGTTAATTACACTTTGAGAAGAAAGAAGGAGAAGGTATAAAAAAATAGAAGATGTAATAGATTGTTTTATTTATCTGTAAAGTGTAATTCTGAGGCCAAAAAAAAAGAAAATCTATAAACCTCTCACACTGTCAAGTTTGACTTCTCCATATTCTCTGACTCATGTATGCCATGTCTTCAGCAATTCGATTTTATTTTCAAATTCAAATAGTAATGGCCAGCATTGACAATAGCCTATAATGCTTAGGGACCTATTGGAACCTTAGGGACCTATTTATTCCTGGCCAAATAAATGCTTAAAAGAACAAAGCAAATTGGTGCAGGGCCTAGTATTCATTGGCATGTGATGTCTTGTAGGGACATTGTTATCCTTTCTTAGAGTGATTCAATTTAAATATTTTAAACTTTTTATTATTAAGTTTTATTTCTTCACTTTATATCCCCAACACAGCCCCTCTCTTCTTTCTTCTTCTTTTCTTCCTGCTCTTGCCCTCTCACCCTCTGCCTCTTCCACTCCCTCTTCTTCACAGGAGAGGAAAACCTTCCTCCCCGTATCAACCCTCCCCTGCACTTCAAGTCATATCAGGACTGAGCATATCTTCATCCACTGAGGCCAGGCCAAGGAGTCAGCTAAGGGGAACTGATCCAAAAGCAGGCAACAGAGTTTATTTCAGAGGTAAGCCCTGCTCCACCTCCTGGGTGGCACATATGAAGAGCAATCTGCCCATCGGTTACATGTATGTAGGAGAGCTAGGTCCAGACAAGGCATACTCTTTAGTTGGTACTTCAGTCTCGGTAAGCCTCTGTGGGCCTGGGTTAGTTGTCTTTATTTGTCTTTTCATAGCGTTCTTGTCCCATCTGGGTCCTATAATTTTTCCGCAAACACTTCCACAAGACTCCCCGTGCTCTGTTCTATGTTTGGCTGCAAAGTCTCAGCATCTCTTTCAATCCTTGGTGGAGCCTTTCAGAGGACAGTTATGTTAGGCGCCTGCTTGAAAGCAGAGAAGGGGATCACTAAAAGTGTCAGGGGTCTCTCTCTACCATGAGGTGGGTCTTAGTTTAGGCTACTTATTGGTTGGACATTCCCTCAATCTGTTCCCATTTTATCCCTGCACATCTGATAATTTTCGGGTCAACTATTTTTTGTGGTGGGGTGGTGTTCCCCTCCTCGCACTAGGAGTCATGCCTGCCTAGATGGTGGCCAGTTCGTTACTTCGTATTTAGATATTTTTATTTGTGCATATATATATAAATTTCAGGAAGATTCTATAGTTCTTCTTCTTCTTCTTCTTCTTCTTCTTCTTCTTTTTCTTCTTCTTCTTCTTCTTCTTCTTCTTCTTCTTCTTCTTCTTCTT
>NW_026585689.1:21720636-21849351 GCF_907164565.1 Psammomys obesus
TTCTTCTTCTTCTTCTTCTTCTTCTTCTTCTTCTTCTTCTTCTTCTTTCGTTTGTTTCACTCTGTGTGCCAGATTCCAGATCTCAGCAGACAACGTGTTCCACTGAAATCAGGGACAAGGAAAGGCTTTCACTCTCTCTCTATTTCTACAACATAGTACTGGAAATCTTAGCTAGAGACAACTAAAGGAGATCAAGGAATGCAAATTAGAAAGAAGTCAAATATCACTATTCATAGATGACATAATATGCATGAGTGATCCCAAAACTTGTACCAGAGAGCTCCTACATCTGATACACACCTTTAGCAAAATGGCTGGATTAAAAATTAACTCAAAAAAATCACTAGCCCTCCTGTATACAAAATGCAAATGGGCTAAGAAAGAAATTAGGGAAACAACACCCTTCACAATAGCCACAAATAATATAAAGTACCTTGGTGTAACTCTAACCAAGCAAGTGAAAGAGTTGTGAAAAAAAATCTGCAAGTCTCTGAAGAAAGAAACTAAAGAAGATAGCAGAAGATAGAAAGATCTCTGATGTTCATGGCTTGGATCAGTAGGATTAACATAGTAAAAATGGCCATCCTACCAAAAGCAATCTATAGATTCAATGCAATTTCAATTAAAATATCAATACAATTCTTCCCAGACCTTGAAGAACAATTCTCAACTTCCCATGGAAAAACAAAAAATCCAGCTAAATGATGAAAGATCTTCTGGAGATTTTGCCATTCCTGATCTCAAGCTGTACTATAGAGCAACAGTAAAACAAACCACACACAGAAACACACACACAAACAAACAAAACAACAACAACAACAACAAAAACAACAACATGGTACTGGCATAGAAACAGAATGGTGGATCAATGAAATCCAACTGAAGACCCAGAAATAATCCTACAGACCTATGGGAACCTGATTTTTGACAAAGAAGCAAAAAAATATAGAATGGGGGAAAGAAAAAAAAAAACATAGCGTCTTCAACAAATGATGATGGTCTAACCAGATGTCTGCATGTAGAAAAATGCAAATAGATCCATATTTATCATCTTGCACAAAAGTAAAGTCCAAGAGGATCAAAGACTTCAACATAAAACCAGACATGTTAAATGTGTTATAAAAAAAAATTGGTGAAGAATCTTGAATGCATGAATCTGAATGCACAGGAGACAATTTCCTTCACAGAACACCAACTGCACAAGCTGTAAGATCAAAATTCAATAAATGGGACCTCATGAAATTGAAAAGCTTCTGTAAAGTAAAGGACATGGTCAACAGAACAAAATGAAATCCTACAGACTGGGAAAAGATCTTCACCAACCCTCCATCTGACAGCAGGCTAAATCAAGAATATATAAAGAACTCAAGAAGTTAAACAGCAACAAACCAAATAATCTAATTAAAAGTGGGGTACATAGCTAAACAGAAATTTCTTAACACAGGAATATCGAATGATGGAGAAACACTTAAAGAAATGTTCAGCATCCTTAGTCATCAGGGAAATGCAAATCAAAACAACTCTCACACCCATCTTACACACATCAGAATGCCAAAGATCAAAAACTAAACTGACAACAAATGCTGGAAAGCTTGTGGAGAAAAGGAAACCCTCCTCCATTGCTGGTAGGAATGTAAACTTGTACCATTTTGAAAATCAATATGGCACTTTCTCAGAAAATTAGGAATAGTGCTACCTCAAGATCCAGCTATAGCACTCCTAGGCATATATCCAAAATATGCTCAACCATACAACAAGGATATTTGCTCAACTATGTTCAGAGCAGCTTTATTTGTAATAGCCAGAATCTGGAAACAACTTAGATATAGCCCATTTTTAATTGGGTTGTTTTCTTGAAGTCCAATTTTTGGTGTTCATTATATATTTTGGATGTTAGCAGTCAATCAGATGTGTAGTTATTTACAACATATGCCCATACTGTAGCCTACTGCTTTGTGTAATGATAGTGTCATTTTAGTTCAGAAGATTTCATTTCATGAGGTATCATTTATTATTGTCCTCTGTCCCGAACTAAAGGTGTTCTGTTCAGAAAATTGTCTCTGTACCAATTAGTTTAAAACTATCACTTTCTCTTTCATCAGATTCATTAAATATGGTTTTATATTTAGATCTTTGATCCGTTTGAAGTGGAATTCTAGCCAGGATGATAAATATTTGGATTATTCTACATGGAGCCATCTAATTAGACCAGCATCAATTTTGAAGGTGCCATTTTTTTTTCTGTCCAAAGCTTATTTATGATTTCTCTAAGAAAAAAATCAGTATTCCATATGTCTAAGTATTATTTCTGGGTCTTTAGTTTCATTTCATTAATTAACATTTCTGTTTGGGGGAGGGCAATATGATTCAGAAGTCTTTTAGCAACTATATATATGTATATGCATAAACCTGAATAAATCTCTAGCACTTTTTAAAAAGCTTATCTAACTGCAATTATCTCCTTCAGGTTTTCACTAGGAAAATATTTTCCTTTCTTGTTTCTGAAGGACAATATTCCAGATATATTATTTCCAGTTAGAATCGTGCCCCCAAATCTTTGGATATTTAGAATTGTCTTACCAAACTTGAAAGTTGTTTTTTTTTTTTTTTTTTTTTTTTTTTTTTGGTGAAAGCTTCTGATTTTCTTGCCAGCCTCTTAGATGAAATGCGTCACTCACCAGCCTCATAGTTTTTTTTTTTTTTCCTCACATTTAAGAATATAATTGTAGTACGTATTGCTGAATATCTTTTGGGAACGAGAATCTTATCAGCTTTATCACTCTGGTTTTAAAACTCACTCTCAAATTTGGGAGTCTTTTATCTAGTAAGTCTGAAGATAATTTTTATCTTCTTTCTTAGATTTTTTCCTGTTTGGATTGATTTGATGATTTTTTTTTTTATCTTCAGAGAAAATAATTACCATAGGCTTTCTTTGAATGTTTTATTTTTTTTCCATCTCACTAAATCACTGGGCAGGGGTTAGGGGCTTCTTAAATGCCATGTCCAAAGTTCCTGCTTTCTCTGGGTGAAACTGGTGTTTATATACTGTATTAAAATATTAGTTTCACTCTTTGCATTCTTACCTCCAAAGTTTCTGCTATTTTCAAAAGCATTCCATTGTCAAATTTACATATTAGGTGTTCAGTCTAAATTATGGTGCTTGTATGATTTTCTTACTTCACTGAATTATTTACACCGGTTCTTTCATATGTAACTAAATATTTATAATTTAGTCCTCTTTCAATCCTTTCCTAGTGAGTTTCATGTTTATATTCCATGGTGGTGAGTTACTGGAGAGCTGTTTACCCTGGCAGTGTCATGGTTTTATGTTTGTTTGCTTTTGCTTTATTTTTTAAATTCTTTTATGTTTCTGGAGACTTTATTTTGCTGCCTGTACATTTGGAAGATCAGTCAGTCATATCATTACAGATTGTTCTTTGTAGGTGTAAGGTGCTGGTTGAGTGTAGAATGGGGGCTTGCTCTTCAAATACACAACATTTTATTTTCTGTGCATCTTGGTCATCCGAACTCAATGTTGTTGATCACTAAAGAGCCTGGAAGTTTCTATTAAAAGTGTTTGTGGTCATACTCATGGCATTAGGGCTGCTGCTATTATCACTGTTGAGAGCTGTGATGATTGTCCTGGTCTTCTTCTGCTAGCAGAATCTTATTGCCTCACAGCCAGCCACTGGTTGTGCCAGTTTCCAGTCAGAACAACTGCAAGTCCAGAGCCTTAGGCAAGTGGGATCATATACCATCTGTGACACCTTGGTCACAGTGTCTGTTTGGATTGTCTAAGACACAGATGTACATTAATTTCCCACGGATTGAAGGCTGTAGCTTTGCAATATTCCATATTGGTTTTTATATAGAAGTATGACATGAGTTGTGTCTTGGATTTAAGGTAGAAAACATAGCTGTTTCACTGTACAATGATAGAGAAATGCCCACAATCTTGGGTCTTGGGGAGCATGGCATGCTTGGGACTCATCACAAAGTAGTAGAAGCATATTAGTGATTCTGGCCCCAGAATAGGGACTGAGATTAGAGAAAAACTCAGACAGGAATGAATGGGAAACAGTAACAGTGCATGGCCAAGGATAACGGAACCCAGAGGTAATTCAGGCTAAATAATTTGCTTTTTTCTGCGCTAATACATCCACAAAAAGAAGAATAAAGTAGTAGCAACTGAGGTCCTAGGATATATGACAATATATGGTATTCACAATAGTTTGTGGGGTGATCGGATACTGTAGTTACCCAGTGCTTTGTGCCATAGTTGACAACTGGAGAAACTCCCTGGGCTTTACAGTTGTTATAAAATGGTGTACATTGAAGTAGCAGTTTAGTTACTTTAGAATATAAGATGCTTATCCCTACTCTGATGAATATCAGAGTACATATGACATGTATATCTGGTACTTCAATAGCACAAGCATATACATTAGGGTTCAGTCAAAAGGAAAATCTGTCTCTGAAAGGGTGATGGGCTATCACAGCTCAGACACTCCAAGGAAAAGTGGCTTACAGTAACTACTCTCTCTGTAGGAGTTGGGTGATACTGTAATGATTCCAAGGTGTAGCAGATTCCTGGAGATTGAAACAATCATATCATGCAGGAATGTTCCTTAAGACAGGAAATAAGTGACTCAAAATAGCTTTAGGAAGTCCCTAAAACTGACCATATCTACCAGGTTCTTCCCTACCATAAAGTTAATAAGCAGTAAAGACTGCTGAGAGTCACTCTCAGACAAGCCAGGCTTCAAAGAAGAAAAGAGAGGGACATTCTTCAGCTTGTTGACCGGGCTTCAAGTTGTGTTATGTGCTCCAGTTACAAGATTTGTGAGCTATCACTAACTGTGGGGTGGGCTTTGTTGATATATACATACATATGTCCGTACATATCACATATCTCAATATGTATGCATTTAAGTCATCTATGATTATGTAAGTAATTCCTCATGAGTATACCCATCAGTAACCCCAACAAAACTCTCATTAATTCACTAAATAGGACTTTGGTGGTATCTGTACTTTGGTCTCTCTTGAGCTCACTATATATTGCAACTCCTAAGGAAAAGTCTGTCACACATCAGATACCTAAATAAGATATGACACAATTGTCCTTCATCCCAAGAAGCTCTGTGTCAAGGCCAATGCAACATTCACTTTAGACCCCTCTCTGCCAACTACTGTTCTGCCTGACCCATCTGGGACAGAGCCAGCAGAGGTAAGCTGTGTGTCAAACCAAACTCCTGTAGCCCTCTACTTTGAGGAGGCCTGTGGGGAGGGGCAGAGCAACATCCAGCTTAGAGCCCTCTCCACTGCTGACTTCTGATCTACTTGAGCCACCTGGAACATAGTCAGCAGAACCAGCAGAGGCAAGCAGAGGCAACCAGATGGCTAGAGGTCAGCATAAGGACACAAGCAACAAAATCCAGGGTCATATGGCATCACCAGTAACCAGCTATTCTACCACAGAAAGCTCTAGAGATATTATCACACCTCAAGCACAAGTAAACAACCTTATTTCTGGTGTTATGAAAATGATACAGAAATTAAAAGAGAAAAATAAATTCCTTAAAGAAATATAGGAAACTGCAATAAAACAGGTAAAGGAATTGAATAAAACCCCTTAAATAAATTCAGGAAAATACAATGAATATACCTGATCAAGACCTAATAATAGAAATAGATGCAATGAAGAAAACACAATCTGAGGCAATCCTGAAAATGGAAAACCTAGGGAAGAGAACAGGAACTAATGACAGGAACATCATGAACAGAACACAAAAGATGGAAAAGAGAATATCAGGTATAGATTATGAAGAAACTGATACATCAATCAAAGAAAGTGTTAATCTAAAAAGTTCCTGACAGAAAGCATCCAAGAAATTTGGGACACTGTGAAACTACCAAACCTAAGAACAATAGGAGTAGAAGACAAAGAAGACTCCTAGCTCCAAGGTCCCAAAAATATTTACAACAAAAATCATACAAGAAAAACTTCCCCAACCAAAAAAGAGATGCACATAAACGTACAAGAAGCTTAAAGAACACCAAATAGATTGGGCCAAAAGGGAAAATACTCCTACCCAACAATAATTAAAACACTAAAAGTAGGAAACAAAGAAGATTAAAAGCTGCAAGAAAAAAAGGCCTATTCATATACAAAGGCAAACCTATCAGAATTACACCTGAATTATCACCAGAAACTCTAAAAGCCAGAAGAGCCCAGTCAGATACTAAGAGACCACAGATGTCAGCCCCAACTACTTTACCCAGAAAAACCAGTCTTCAAAATAGAGAGATAAAACAAGATATTCCACAACAACAACAAAAACAATTTTAAACACAGCCTAACTACAAATCCAGCCCTACAGAACATACTACAAGGAAAACTGCAACCCAGGGAGGCTAAATAAACCCAGAAAAAGGACAGGAAATAAATAACTCGACATCAGCAAAACCAAAAGAAGAGAAGCACACCACTCACCACTTGCACGCTAGTGGACTGGCATGTATGAGCTTGCAGGCACACGCGCGCGCACACACACACACACACACACACACACACACACACACACACACAGAAAAACACACTCTACCACCACCAACATCAAAATTGCAGAAATTAACAACCACTGGTCATTAATATCTCTCATCATCAATGGCCTCAAATCCCCAATAAAAAAGACACAAGCTAACAGAATGAACAGAATGGACACAAAAGTAGGACCCATGATTCTGCTGCATATAAGAAACACCCCTCAGCAGTAAATATGGACAGTACTTCAGAGTAAAGGGCCACAAAAATGGCTTTTCAAGAAAATGCACCCAAGAAGCAAGTTGGAGTAGAAATTCTAATATCTTTTTTATTTCTTTTTTTAATTTTAATTTTTATTAATTACAATTTATTCACTTTGTATCCTCCCTTTAGCACCCTCCCTCCTTCTGTAAAGCAAAGGACACAGTTGTTAGAACAAAGCGACTGCCTACATATTGGGAAAGAATCTTCACCAACTCTATATCTGACAGAGGACTCATATCCAGAATATTTAAAGTACTCAAGAAATTAAACAGTAACAAATCAAGTAATCCAATTAAAAATGGGGTGCAGAGCTAAACAGAGAATTCTCAATTATAGGAATAGCAAATGGCCAAAAAACACTTAAAGAAATACTTAACGTCCTTAGTTATCAGGGAAATGCAAATCAAAACAACCCTGAGATTTCACCTTACAACCATCAGAATGGCTAAGATCAAAAACTCAAGTGACAACACATGCTAGAGAGGATGTGAAGAAAGGGGATCCCTCCTCCACTGTTGTTGGGAATGTAAACTTGTATAACCACTCTGCAAATCAATCTGGCACTTTCCCAGACAATTAGGAATAGCGCTTCCTCAATATCCAGCAATACCACTCCTACCCATATATCCAAAAGAGGCTCAAGTACACAACAAGGACATTTGCTCAACCATGTTTGTAGCAGCTTTATTTGTAATAGCCAGAACCTGGTAACAACCCAGATGTCCTTCAGCTGAGCAATGGATACAGAAATTGTGGTATACTACACAATAGAATATTACTCAGCAATGAAAAACAAGGAAATCATGAAATTTGCAGGTAAATGCTGGGAACTGGAAAAGATCATCCTGAGTGAGGTATCCCAGAAGCAGAAAGGACCATACAGTATATACTCACCATAAGTGGATATTAGACAAATAATATAGGGGGGATCAGCCTTACCAGGCCACAGAAGATGACAATGCAGCCACTCCTGATGTGATCTGATAGACTAAGATCAGAAGGAAGGAGAGGAGGACCTCCTCTATCAGTGGACTCGGGAAAGGACATGCGTGAAGAAAGGGGAAGGAGGGTAGGATTGGCAAGGGAGGAGTGAGGGGCTTATGGGGGGATATAAAGTGAATAAAGTGTAATTAATAAAAAAAGAATCAGAATAGGAGAGAGAGTAAGGAGGGAAACAAAGGTAAGGAGCAGATGTGGGAAAAGTGGAGGCAGGAAGACAGGGGTCTTGTGGAGAGAAGATAAACTGTGGGAAGGGGCTTTTCTGAGACAAGCTGTAGACCTACAACAAGGGAGGGAGGAGATGAGTATGACTCCAGCTTGAGATCCCAAGAGGGGGTCATGGAGACTGAAGAGGCCACAGCCTAAGTAGAAAATATTCCTAGTGGAGGAAGGTGGAACACCAAACTATCCACAAAAACTTCGGCCCAAAATTTACCCTGCCTGAAGATAGAGCAGAGATGGAAGGAATATCCCACCAATTCATGACCCATCCTAAAACTTACCCTGTGGGAGAGAGCCAACCCTGACATTAACAAGGACACTCTGCTATGCTTGCAGACAAGAATATAGGATAGCAGTTTTCTGAGAGTCGCCTCCCAACCAAGGATCAATACAGATGCTGAGACTCACAGTCAAAGACTGAGCAAAGTACAGAGAGCCTTATGGAAGAGTTGTGGAAGGATAGAAGGACCCAGAGGAGACAGGAACTTCACAAGAGACCAACAGAGCCAACTAACCCAGAGGGCCTGCTGAATCTAGGTCTCTTACCCATATATATCTGACAGTCAACTTCTTATGATTTCCTTAGTAAGGGGAGCCTGGGGCTGTATCTTATATGGACACTCTTTCATGAATTTCAATCACTCCTCCTGCCCCGAGATAGGGCTGCTTTGCCAAGACACCTTGGAAAGGGGTTTGCTCAGTCCTGTTGCAAATTGAAGTACAAAGATAGATTAGTGGGTCCTGTGGCTTTGCATGTGGGGTGGCATTCCCAAGAGGTAGGGGAGGGGTAAGAGGGAAGAGAGGAAGAGGGAAGGAGAGTGGGACAAAGTGGAAAGGTGGATGGGGACTTGATTGGGACTGTAAGCAACTAAAGTTAAAAGTTTAAAAAAAACAACAAATCTATTCATTGAATAAAAGATATTGAAATACAGATATATATCTTTTCAGTCCTTTTTATATTATTTTATTTTATTTAGTTTTTCAAAATGATTTTTCTGTGTAGCCTACACTATTCTGGACTTGTGTTGTAAACAAGACTGGCCTTGAACTCACAGTGATCTTCCTGCCTCTGCCTCCTTGAGCATCAAGATTAAAGGCATGTGCCACCATGCCTAGCTTATCTTCTTGGTTTTAACACTACTGCTAAACTCTGTTTAACAGTCAACTATTCTTCTCATAAAAGGAAGCAAATAATTCCATTGACATTTAGGCAACACATATAATATCATTACTAGGAAGATTACCTATTTAAATTAATTAATTAATTTATTATAATTTATTACAATTTATTCACTTTGTATCCCAGTTGTAGCCCCACCACCACCATCTCTTCTCAGTACCACCCTGCTCCCTCTCCCCCCCCATGCCCTTCCCCTAAGCCACTGATAGAGGAGGGCCTCCTCCCCTTCTATCTGACCCTAGCCTATCAGGTCTCATCAGGGCTGGCTGGATCATCCTCTGTGGCCTGGCAAGGCTGCTCCCTCCAATGGTAGGTGATCAAAGAGCCAGCCACTGAGTTCATGTCACAGACAGTCCCTGTCTCTGTTCAAAGGGAACCCCTTTGAAACTGAGTAGCCTCTGGGCTTCATCTGAGCAAGGGTTCTAGGTCCTCTTCATGCATGGTCCTTGGTTAGGGTATCAGACTCTGCGAGCTGCCCTGCACCAAGGTTTTTTGGCTCTGTTGATCTCCTTGTGGAGCTCCTGTACCTTCCAGGTCTTTCTATCTCTCTCTTCTCTCATAAGATTCCCTACAGTCTGCACAAAGTTTGGCTATGGGTCTCAGCATCTCCTTTGATACTGTGATGGGTGGAGTCTTTCCGAGCTCCCTTCCCCCCGTGGAAGGCTCCTGTCCTGCTTCTGGTTTTCTCCTACAGCCTCTGTCTTTCCTGTTTGCCGTTCTGAGGTTTCAGCCTCTTGCCTAGGGTCCTCCTTGCTGTTTAGCTTCTTTAGGACTAAAGATTTTAGTATGTTTATCTTATATTATATGGCTAATATCCCCTTATAAGTGAGTAATTATACACCCTGTTTGTCTTTCTGCTTCCGTGTTACCTAGGAGGATTATCTTGCTTTCTGTGATAAACAGAAAAAAAAATTATATATTTTTTTCATATATGACAAAACTTTTGTCAAGTATTTGCACAGTTTTACCTAGAATAAGACAGAATTAACTTTCATATTGTCTGTTCTGCAATCTCAATTACATCACTTTCCATTATTCTAAAACTATTGTTACTCTTCTTTCTCATGTCTCCTTGATTGTATCTGTGGCTAGAAAAACCATATAGCAGTCAGAAGCTTCACCTCAGTTTTGTTAGACTTTTCCGTGTCTTAAAAGCAAAGAGTACATTGAGTATAATATTGATGCCATACTATGTAGTGATTTTGCTAAACAGCCATGTAAATTATCCCACATAAGTGTGCATGCACATGATGATCAGAGGTCAACACTCTTTTATTTATTCCTTGCTATTTTTTGTACAATTGGTAAAGATATATACTAAAATCTATTTCTTGGCAATAGAATTTTTGAGAAAAGAAAGGTAACTTGTATAGTCTTCTTTTATTTGGAATTTTGAGTGGGATAAAATAAAGAAATTGGGTCACATTTAAGCACATAGTGATAGAATTTCTGCATAGGTATGATTTCCACTGAGGAAACAGTCCACTGATTTAGGTTTTGGAGTACTATTGTCTTAGAAAGAAACCCATATTCAGAAGATACTTAGATCTGAGGAAGAATATTGTGCTTTCCAAAACAAAGAAATAAAATTAATTTGCAACTGAATGATCTCTACAAGATGTGTCAGTTTGCCCACTGGATGACTTCTGACTGTTATAAGAGTTACAGGTGGATATAATGAGAATTCTTACTATACTATATTATGTTTCAGTAAATCACAGCAAGGTCTACATACATTCTTCTCAGACACGCTATTGTAAAAATTAAACTGTATTGCTTGCAGATATCTTTTAACAAACAGATGCTCAGATGGTTGCTAGCTTGCTGTTTAATGATTTTTGCTAAAGTTCAAAAGGATGCCTTTTCATGTATTTGCCCTTCTACAACATAATGAATGCAAGTCTATACTATAGGTCCCTCAGAATATGTGAGTCATTTGCTATATTGCTGCATCAGGAAGGGTTCTTTAGAGAAATATAACTGATAGAATGTATACTCTGTTATAAAAATGAGAGTTATTGCTTTGGCTTACGCAATAGGGGCTGGATAGTCGACAATGGCCATCTGCACAATGGAGAGACAGCATATCAAACATCTGCTCCGTCCACAAAGATGTGAGCCTCAGCAGCCCTAGTCAGGAGCTGAAGGCTTGCAACTCCATGGAGAGCTGTTAATATTGAATCCAGTTGAAAGGGCAAAGAAGTAGGAGACCAGTGTCAGCATACTTTGTCAGTAGTAGTGACAGATGCGTTCTTTCAGAAAGTACCAAAGACAGGCAGGTGCACACTGTTTTTCCCTCAGAGCACTTTAAAATCTGGTCCTCTCATTGAGAGACACTGCTCACTTTGAGACTGAGTCTTTCATCATTTAGTCCTTCATGGAAATACCCATAAAGATATGTCCTGAGGTCTTTCTTTTCTTACCAAGTAGATTATCTACACCAACCATCACAATTTTCCATTTTAAAAGTGTGATAGAGAGTCAGTCAGAGGGAGCCAGTTTACACAGTGGAGGGAACTGAAGGATGAAGAAGAATTAGAACATTCATAACGAATGCCCCATGTACATGTAAAAACGTCGTGGTGAGTGTAATTATGTTGTAGTATGTTTTAAAAGCATTAAGAAGCAGATTGAAATGTGTACATGAGAACATGTATAATGACCATTTGAAAACCAATGGCAGGCTCCCCCCAAGTCCTGTAGCATGGCACATGCACTGGCAAAATAACTTTCAAGACTACCTTAAATAAATCTGGATTCCTGACTCATGTAATCTTCAGCTTTGGGTCCTACTTTAAAGCATCATTCTTCATAAAAACTTTTAGCTAGATCGCTTGATTGACATTGTGCTTGCCACCTCTACAGGTTTTCTCAAGGCTTTTCACCAAGCAGCAGTACTTACATAGCCTGTAATGTCCTGTGTGCGCTCCAGTGTGGCCATGCTGCTTTCTATGTTTGCTGGATGTTGTCTTCTCGTTTTTGTTCAAGTGCCCGATAGCAAGTTTTAAGCTTAACTGAGAACTAAATTTAGACAAATCTGAGCTAGCGAGTCCTTTTTATTTTGTCTGACACAGACAAAATCAGGCAACCGTTGTGAGTTTTTGAGTGCTGCAAGTGAATTATAACCTTAAACCTCTCTTCTATTCTCTCACTGTTAGCACTGAGATTGTCCTTCAGGTAGAGATCTGTCTTTATGGATCTTTAGCTTCAAGTCATCTTTATAGGAAGATATGACATACTTTCAGATAAGGGAGCATGTCTGCTTACAGCTTTTGACGTATCTCAAGTATGGTGTATTTCCTTTATGTTCTCAAAACCTTGTTTTGTTGAAAGTGGAATAAAACACTTTGTATACACAAAAGTGTAAACATATTCCAGTTTCATGTATTTAGTTTATTAGTGATTTATTTTTCTAACTTTTGTATTTTTTTCTGAGAAAGAGTAAAAAATGCCAAACACGTTTCTCTATAACCTTCAATATTAAAACAACCACTTCTAAAATCAAAAAAGAGAGGGTTGTTCAAATCATTCTTCAGTCTACTTAAAGTTATTCTAAGGCTAACTAAAAACATGTTACTTAACATTTGATTTATTTTTTAATATTTCTGTTTAGCAAATCAAGTTATATTAATATAATTATACCATTTCACCCCTTTTTCTTCCTCCCTCAGTTCTTATTTTTAAGTATACTCTTATGAAACTACATCTGGTAAAATTCACCTTTGTGAATCAGTGGTGTGAACCCTGTCAAACTGTATCTGACTCTTGCAGTGTAGTCAAAACAGAGAAGGGAGAATACGCAAAAGGGCTTTATTTTCAGACCAGTGGAGTGATGACTTTAGAATCCTCTTCTATACACTTCTCTACCCAATTGGTGTTGCAAGACTACCTTAGATTTATTTTATTTTTAATGGTGAAGAATCTGCAAAAGCTCTCCTTTGTTAAAATGCATAAATAATTATTATTTCTTCTAGTTAGGGTTACTCTTCATCATTCCTAAATGAGTTAAAAGATGAACCCGTAATAAGACACTGGTGAATTAAGAAATCACCATTGCTAGGCTTAGTTTATTGAGGTGAAAAACAGAAGAAGCATAATTTAGCCCCCACTATTTAAAAGGATTTAGTTAGTTAAAACATTGAATATACACTGAACATGCAGTGCTTTCTTGGCCAGTTCTCATTAAGCTGATTAATTTGTTGCTAATTCAATCAAGTTTTTAGGTCAGCAATTGTATGCTCTTAATAATAATTTTGCCTCTTCTTTCTAAAATGTATACATTTTAATTGCATTTTATTAGCCTTCAACAAAATGCTAAATAGGGATAATAAACATTGTTAGAAATCTGTTTTCAACTAGAATAAATCTAATTCAAATTAATCTATATCTACAAAAGAAACCCAATGCATACAAAGAATAAGCTGCTCACTCTAATTCCAAAGAAATGACTGACAGGCATGACTAAAAGTGTAACTGCAAAACACATTCCTAGAGAAAGTTTGATCTTTCCATATTTCTGTACTCTGCTTTTACTTGTGTGCTGTCCTCATTCTTTCCTACAATTAGTTAATTATTTCATCAAGCCTGGAAGGATAGATGTCAGCCACATCAATTTATAACATCCATTCAGCTTTTAATCTCAAGGCTGAGGAGAAGACTGCTGAAAGCCCTGAGCAAACACCTGAGAGATTATGTTATTGGCCCCATTTGGCCTGAGAATCATCCTTGAACTTCTCATTGTGTCTCACGTGGATATTGATGGACCTTATGGTCAAATATGGGTCAATCATCAATCACAAAAATGTGAAAAATAGTCTCTTATCAATTACATAGACAGACTGAGCTGGCTCTGAAAGGGGAAGTGTTATGTCGGTTGTGCTAAATGTCAGTAAGAAACACATTCTGCATCACAGTGGACCAATCGAGAAAGAGTTCCTTGCTTACTTACATGGTTCCAAATATGGCTAATGATGGTCTTGGTGGACCGGATTATGACACTGTCTCAGAGATGCTAGATTCCTCTAAATGTTGAAGTTATTTATTTTTATTTTTTTGTGTTGTTTCTTTTTTTCTTTTTTTTTATTAATTACACTTTATTCATTTTGTATCCCCCCATAAGCCCCTCCCTCCTCCCCTCCCGATCCCACCCTCCCTCCCCTTTCTGCATGCATGCCACTCCCCAAGTCCACTGATAGGGGAGGTTCTCATCTTCTTTCTGATCTTAGTCTATCAGTTCTCATCAAAAGTGGCTGCATTGTCCTCTACTGTGGCCTGATAAGGCTGCTCCCCCCTCAGGGGGAAGTGATCAATGAGCAGGCCAATCAGATTATGTCAGAGGCAGTCCCTCTTCCCATTACTATGTAACCCACTTGGACACTGAACTGCCATGGGCTACACCTGTGTAGGGGTTCCAGGTCATCTCCACGAATAGTCGTTGGTTGGAGTATGAGTCTCTGGGAAGTTCCCTGTGTTCAAATTTTCTTGTTCTGTTGCTCTCCTTGTGGAGTTCCCATCCCCTCCAGCTCTTACTATTTCCCACTTCTTACATAGAATTCCATTCACTCTGCCCATCAGTTGGCCATCAGGCTCAGCATCTGCTTTGACAGTCTATACTGCAGAAGCTTTCAGAGGCCCTCTGTGGCAGGTTCCGACGTTGTTTCCTATTTTCTTTTTCTTCTGATGTCCATCCTCTTTGCCTTTCAGGATGGGGATTGAACATTTTAGTTAGGGTCCTCTCTTTTACTTAGTTTGTTTAGATGTACAGATTTTAGTGGGTTTATTCTATATTACTGCATGGTACTCTTCCCCATTTTTTAAGTGGATTACTTGGTTTATTGCTTTTCAGCTTGTTTAGTTCTTTATATATATTGGATATGAGTCCTCTGTCAGATAAAGGGTTGGTGATGATTCTTTCTGTAGGCAGTCGCTTTGTTTTGATGATGGTGTCCTTTGCTTTACAGAAGCTTTTCAATTTCATGAGGTCCCATTTATTGATTGTTGCTCTTAGAGCCTGTGCTGTTGGTGTTCTGTTCAGGAAGTTTTCTCCTGTACCAATGAGTTCCCTAGATGCTGAAAAAACATTTGACAAAATCCAACATCCATTCATGTTTAAAGTACTAGAGAGATCAGGGATACAAGGCACATATCTAAACATAGTAAAGGTGATATACAGCAAGCCTATAGCCAACATCAAACTGAACGGAGAGAAACTTAAAGCAATCCCACTGAAATCAGGGACAAGACAATGCTGCCCACTCTTTCCATATCTCTCCAACATAGTGCTGGAAGTCCTTGCTAGAGCAATAAGACAGTTGAAGGAGATCAAGGGGATACAGATGGGAAAGGAAGAAGTCAAATTATCACTATTTGCAGATGATATGATAGTATACATGAGTGACCCCAAAAACTCTACCAGGGAACTCCTACAGCTGATAAACACCTTCAGCAAAGTGGCCGGATACAAAATTAACTCAAAAAAATCAGTAGCCCTCCTGTATACAAAAGACAGAAGGGCTGAGAAAGAAATTAGAGAAACAACACCATTCACAATAGCCACAAATGACATAAAGTACCTTGGTGTAACCCTAACCAAGCAAGTCAAAGGCTTGTATGAAAAAAAATTCAAGTCTCTGAAGAAAGAATTAGAGGAAGATATGAGAAGATGGAAAGATCTCCCATGTTCATGGCTTGGCAGGATTAACATAGTAAAAATGGCCATCTTACCAAAAGCAATCTACAGATTTAATGCAATTCCCATCAAATTACCAACACAATTCTTTACAGACCTGGAAAGAAAAATTCTCAACCTCGTATGGAATAACAAGAAACCGAGAATTGCTAAAACAATCCTCTACAATAAAAGATCTTCTGGAGGTATCTCCATCCCTGATCTCAAGCTGTACTATAGAGCAACAATTATAAAAACTGCATGGTACTGGCATAGAAACAGAATGGTGGATCAATGGAATCGAACAGAAGACCCAGAAATAAACCCACACACTTATGGACACCTGATTTTTGACAAAGGTGCCAAAACCACACAACGGAAAAAAAGATAGCATCTTCAACAAATGGTGCTGGTCCAACTGGATGTCTACATGTAGAAAAATGAAAATAGATCCATATTTATCACCCTGCACAAAACTGAAGTCCAAGTGGATCAAAGACCTCAACATAAAACCAGACACATTAAATCAGCTAGAAAAAAAAAAGTGGGGAATACCCTAGAACTCATTGGTTATTTTTTATTAAAGGAGAAATGTCTCAAGAATTTCTAGGCAGAAGCCAAAGAGTGAGATAAAAGAAAAAGGACACTAAGGAAGAGAAGAACTTATGGTATGCAAATGTTTCATGGTCTGTACGTATATTTTATTGGTAAGATTTAATTTCATGGACTCAAAGAAGTGTAATGCATCTTTGAAATGCAGCTTAGATGTATATCCTGGAAATAAAAATATATTTGCTAATGATGTCACTATTGGATGTAAAAATGATATATTTATATGTTCAATTAATTACCAGTGTGTTTGTTTTTCTTATTGCTGGGGAACTTGATGGTGATTCACTGCTATACATAATAAGGTTTGAAATAATTGTTTCTCACATAAATAATTTATTATACAACAATCTCAATATTTTAACACAGTACAATTTATATTTTCTGATGAATCCGTGGTGTCACAATCTAACCAGATGTCTTTGGTCAGGTTAGCTATAGGTGCAGGCCCCTGATCATTCAGTGAAAATTAGAGCCTCAGATGGTTTTATACTTGTGACAGGCAGGCCTTTTGGTTAGCTGTGTGAGATGCCTTCAGTGTCTTTAACATTTGTCACACATTTTGTGCATTCAAGATTCATCAATTGTATTCTTGAGAGTTGTGACAGGGTAACACAGTCAATGGTTCTTAAGATCTATGATGTAACAACTTTTTTAATATTTAAATAATGTGTTTTTTTTTAAGTATGTGTATACAGTGCATTTTGATTCTTCTTCTACATCTGCCTTCTTTCTTTTTCATCCCTCTTATACTTTCCTCAAG
Organism: Psammomys obesus; assembly: GCF_907164565.1. Lineage (NCBI taxonomy): Eukaryota > Metazoa > Chordata > Mammalia > Rodentia > Muridae > Psammomys > Psammomys obesus. The sequence continues at coordinate 21,737,888 of NW_026585689.1, forward strand.
TAAACCCTTTCCCATAACCATGATTTTGGTTTTGCTTTGTTAATAATTCTGTTTATGTAGGACCTTCTGTGCAACTACTTGGTTGGAAATATTCACTTAAGTGGAACTATTTACTGGAGCCTTTTAATGTCATCAGTTGCTACTAAAATGAAGACAACAGTTCTCCTTCTTTCTGAAACTATCAGTAGCTACTAATTTAGCATTGGGAAAAATGGGTCCCCTGACAGCCTGATCTACTCATACCTACCTATTGATAGGCCCTATTGATGTAATTGATACCTATTGATAGGCCCATTGATGTAGGTATAAATGATCATATGAAAAACTACTATCTTATAACCATACTTTTCCCTTTTTTATTATTATCATTTATTACAATTTATTCAATTTATACCCCAGCTGTGACCCCCTCTTTCTTCCCCTGTCATCTTACCCTCCCTCCCCTCTTCTCCCCCTGTGCTCTCCCCTAGTCCACTGATTGGGGAAGAGTTTCCCCCTTTTGATTTGACCCTAGCCTATCAGGTCTCATCATGATTGGCTGAGTTGTCTTTCTCTGTGGCCTGGCAAGGTTGCTCCCTCCAGGAGGTGATTAAATAAACTGCCACTGAGTTCTTGTCAGAGAAATCCCCTGATCCCCTTTCTAGGGACACCAACCAAGGACAATAAATGGAGAGGACTTAAAACCCTGGCTCATATAATTTTTTTAAACTACCAGTGTAAACTACATATATGGCTGACAAAAGCTGCTTCTAGATTGATCATTAAATAAACATCCGTTGCCAGATGTAGGATAGGTATTTCCCTATCAATTAGTCAAAGAGTCATCCTGGCCCTCCAAAGTAATATGGCTTCTTGCCGATTCTCTCAGGCATCTACCATATCTGTATCATAGGACTCTATTCCTGGGGACAACATACATTTCATTGCATGATACACAGATATCAACCTGAAATTGAGCTGGATTTTTTTTTTCCAGTCAGCTAGTAGTTAAAGGCATAAGTTCCCTAAATGGCACTAAATTCTGAAGTTTAGCTAAACTGAGATATTTATATTCATTTCATGGGTAAGTGTCCCTCTCCTCTTGGCTGCAATAAGAACAACCTCACTTTCTACTGAAAGGCAGATAGTTGAGATATTTCAGGTGGCACACATGCTTAGAAAAATTGAGATTTCAGTGTTCTCCTTAAAAAAACCACCTCTAAGACTCAAAGCACATACAGAAGAGGATATGGAAAGCATATAAGAGCCAAAAGACAAAAAGAAGTTCTGTGAAATGCCCTCTTCTGGGAAAGACACTATGATTGAAATTATGACCTCTCAGATACTGCATACTTCTAAAATCTTGGCTATATTCTATTCAGAGGCCAACATGATTCAACTGCATGGAAGAAGGGGACTCTGTCACAATGGTAGGAGTGCTTATTTGACATTAAAACGTATTGAGATATGCAGTCTGGTTTGAGAGTTACCATTCCAAATCTTTCAATTGGAAAATACTTATACGAGTATAGCCTCTAAACGTGTAGCATTTCTACATTCTTATAAAATATATTGCACATATAACCATATAAAAAACAAGGAGAGATTGTGCTTCTGAATTTCTCTTGCCTTATTTACTAACTGGAATTTTGAAAGTTTCTAAGTATTTCAAAATTCAGACTAATCTTCATTTTACTTGTAATTACAAGAACAGTTTTCATTTACATCTATTAACATTAAATGAGATAAAGTGTTCATTATTAAATAAATCATGAATGTCTGTAGGTAGTTATTCAGATTAAATTTTCTTTAACACCTCAGTTAATTAGAGAGGGTAATTTTTAATAATACAAAAAATAATGCCTATTTAAACCATGACTTAATAATCCATGAAGTTCTCTCCCATTCTGATAGCTTTGTTGTTAAATGAAAACGAACCTGAAATTTCACCTCACACCCATGGCTAAGTTAAAAAACTCAAGGGTTGATGTATGCTAGAGAGGTTGTGGAGAAAGGTGAACCCTCCTCCATTGCTGGTGGAAATGTAACCTTGTACAACCTCTTTGGAAATCAGTGTTGCATTTTCTCAGAAAATGAGGAATTGTGCTACCTCAAGATCCAGCTATAGCACTCCTAAGCATATACCCAAAAGTTGCCCCACCACTCACTAAGTACATTTTTTTCAACTATGTTCATAGCAGCTTTATTTGTAAAACCAGAATCTGGGAACAACCTAGATATCCCACAACAGAGGAATGGATACAGAAAGTGTGGTTCATTTACACCATGGAACACTACCCTGCAATTAAAAACCAGGAATTCATGAAAATTGCTGGCAAATAATGGGAACTAGAAAAGATCATCCTGAGTAAGGTAACATAGAAGCAAAAAGACACATATGGTATACATTCACTCATAAGTGGATATAGCCATGTAATATAGCGTAAACATACTAAAACCTATAGCCCTAAAGAAGCTAAACAACAAGGATGACCCTATATAGGATGCTTAATCCACATTCAGAAGGGCAAACAGGATAGACACTGGAAGTAGGAGAAGACAAGGAACAGGACAGGAACTTTCCACAGAGGACCTTTGAAAGACTCTACCAATTTGGGCATTGAAGTAGATACTGAGACTCATTAGCCAAACTTTGGGCAGAACACAGGAAATCTTATAGATGAAGTGGGGGATAGAAAGACCTAGAGGGACAGGAACTCCACAAGGAGAACAACAGAGCCAAAAACCTGGGCCCAGGAGTGACTGAAGAGACCAATACTCCAACCAAGGACCTTGCATGGAGAGGACCTAGATCCCCTTTTCAAAAAAAGCCCATAGGCACCTCAGTTTCCAAATGGGTTCCCTAGTAAGAAGTGCAGGGACTGTCTCTGACATGGACTCAGTGGTTGACTCTTTGGTCACCTCCCCCTGAGTGGGGAGCAGACTTTACCAGGCCACAGAAGAAGATGATGCAGCCATTGTTGATTTGACCTGATAGGCTAGGGTCAGATAAAAAGAGAGGAGGTACTTCAATATCAGGGGACAAGGGAAAGGGCATAGGAGGAGAAGAGGGAGGGTGAGTGGGACTGGAAGGAGACAAGCGAAAGGGTTGTGCAGGGATACAAAGTGGATAAATTGTAATAAATTAATAAAAAGTAAATAAAATTTTAAAATATTATTTTACCTTTCCATATAACATTCTATAAATTCTAATATAAACTCATAATATCTTGTTTATTTTACATATATATTTGGTATATTACTTCAAAAGTTGTGATGATTAATGTCTGTTTCACAGTGGGTTGTTATAATTAAATGTGATTTGAATCGGTGTCCTCCCAGCAGTAAAGTCACCTCTTCACTGAATACTCAAAGACATTACCATTGGTAGTCACCTGATTAGCATGCAGGAATAATGCATCTGTAAAAACATGTGTTAAAAGAATAAAGTTCCCAGCACTGAATTAGAAATACTTTTGTGAATATGTGTGACCTTAATGAGAAAAAAAAAAAAGTCATAATGTGAGAAGCTCTTTAGTAACCACAGAATTTAAAGACTAGTATTCAGGGCTGGAGAGATGGCTGAATTGGTAAGAGATCTTTGCTGCTTTTCTAGAGGACTAAAAAGATTAATTCCCAGCACCCCTATTAGTCAGCTCACAACTGCCTGTAACTTCAGAGCCAAGGGATACAACAAACTTTTCAGCCTTCTAGAGGCCCTGTACTAGTATGTTTATAACCACACATAGATATACTATCTGTATGTGTGTGTGTATAAAAAATAAAAGCGATTTTAAGTAAAGGATAACATACAAGGTTGTGAGTACTGTTATGAATTTATGAATTCTTATCTCAGTTAAAACTTAGACAACATTTATCAGCTTTTATGAATAATCAGGAGAAAAAATAGTACAAATTTATGTTTAAGAACTCTTAGCTTAGATAGAAAATTTTATTTACTTTCTTCTTTGCTTTATTTGTTAATTAGACAATAAAAATGTTCATGATAAAATTATAGATGCAATTACACCACTGAGTAATGTCATGATTATTTAATAACTGTTGAAGTGTTCAAACATTTTCAAAGGTATTTTGTTTACATTGTTAATGGCAACACTATGTCAATGAAACCTATAAAGTCGATGAACACTGAAGAATAGTTTGAGTTTTCCTAATGTATCCTATTAAATACTTAATGTGGTGGGTATGCGTTAGCTGTTATGTGACAACCAACTGGAAGTAGCCACTTTTAGCCTACATATACTCTACCCTTAATGATTCATAATGTTCTTTTCTTTTAGATTGCTGTTATTGTTATTGCAGCCTTTTCCATGCTGGAAATAGTCTGTACTGCTAAATTGCAAACCCAATACCGTCAGTAATGCTATTTTGATAAAATAATTTATTTTTGAAATGAGTGAAAGTTTATACATTTTTGAAATATATAAAATTAAGAATGTTCAGAGAGTCTTAGAAAACATTACTAACATAAAAAAGAACATTTACGCATTTTCTTTTTTTATTAATTACAGTTTATACACTTTGTATCCTCCTTGTAGCCCACTCCCTCCTCCCCCTTTCAACCAACATGAGATAACCAAGCTCTGTTAGGTAAAGTCTGATATTTGAGTAAACTTTACATCAAATCAAAAGCAAAGAGAGTAGTCTTTGAATGACTGGTTGCAATGCTTTATGCTTCATTAAGTCCTCATTATTTTACAAAATTAAAATTTAACTTTATTATCTGTTTTTTTTAAATTTAGACAATCTCTTACATGTATATCATATAATTCCTCTGCATTCACTCCCATCTTCTTCTCATTTATTTATTTATTTATTTATTTATTTATTTATTTATTTACTTATTGCCACTAGTACTTTCCTCTTCTTCCTTATAGTATCTTTTATTTCCTTCAGTGACACAATGAATTTGGTTAGGATTTCTTAAATAAGCATTCATAAAGAGTTATTTACTGGACTATGATCAATGAACAACTGGCATCCCCACTAGAGAAATGTCTTTTATTTATCCCAGTAACCTTTTACTGCTTGTAGATTCCCTCGAATATGTGAGATCCAATGAAATCCTTCACCATCCATCAAAGAGTGTCAACAGATACAATCTTATTTAGGTCTTGCGCAAGTAATCATAGCTGTGGTACATTCATGAGTTCAACAGCCACATTATCCCTGGAAAGTAACCTTTTGTAACATCTTACCCACTGAGCATGCTTTCAAAGTCTTTCAACTTTGTGATGCTTTCTGTGGGTTGGGGATAGTTACTTACATTTATTATTTGTGGATGGGAGTCTACTAGTTTCATTACGTTAAACATCATGATTCTCTGTAGTAACTGCTCAGCAGTAACTGTTCCAAATTGCAAAAAAGAAAAAAAGAAGATGCTTCTATATCCAAAGATGAGTTGAGATAATAAGGTAATAAACAAAACATTCATAAACAATTTAATGGGCACAATATTGTCTGTCAAAACAACTCTGCATTTCCCAATACTGTTTATGGTCTGCTTTGTCATAGGATTTTGAATGGCTCAACTAAGTCTTCCATGTCTTAATTTAAGCATCTAAGGTATTTAGTTAGTATGTTTTATATGAGTCATGATTATAGTAACTATAATACATAAAAATTATAAAAATTTTGGGTATGATTTTGAAAAGAATAATATGTATTTGGATATTTGTGATTAAGAGAATTGTTATGTTAGGTGATTAATATTTACTATTGATATATATTTTAATAAAGCTGTGGTTAATCCTAAAAAGCTGATCACCACACCAAGACTAAGATTATTTAACCTAGAACACAATGCTGGGCAATAGTTACTCCATCCTAAACCTCCAGGCCTGCATAGTTTCCTACCATTCAGATTCACCCATTATACTTGCTTTAGTGATATTTTAGGTCTGGCTCATTTCTCCACATTATTCCAAGACCTCTACTCCAGCTTCTCCTCTTCCAGCCTCTTTCCTCTTTTCCCTCCTACTCCTTCCTCTCCTCTTGCTTCCTTCCTCTCCTCCCACTCTGAACCATGATGTCCCACCCTATCCTCTTCATTACTCAACATTGTGGCTAGCTGTTTTAATTGACACATTAGAGAACAAATGGTGGCATGTTTACATGAATTTGACACAGGTGATGCTTAGAATAAGTATCACAATGCACTGTCTGGATTGAAACCAGATAGTGGTGGAGAGAAATTAGCATTTGAATGAACAAGGGTAAGGTGTATACATTCCAAAAGAACATTATACCAACAGAGAATAAATATCAGATTAAAAAAAAAAACACACACACACACACAAAATACTTTTAAGGCTGGTGCAGTGACACACTTCCATAATCCCAGCACTTGGGAAGGTAGAGGCAGAGAAATCTCTCTGAGTTCAAGGCCAGAATGGTCTACAAAGTGAATCTCGTACAGTCAAGGCTACACAGAGAAACCATCTGGAAAAAAAAAAAAAAAAGAAAAGAAAAGAAAAAAATAAAAGAAGAGAAGAGGAGAGAGAACTTTTTGATAGATTGAAATATGTTTCTAAAAGCTAATGTTTTGCCATCTAGTGAAATGATTTTGAAAACTGAGGCCTGATAAGAAGTGACTAGATCATAAGGGCTCAAGCTTTATGATTTATATTGTCTCGAATGGGTTTTAGATATCATCAGAAGTCTGTTATAAATTGAGCTTGGCTCTTCTTTGTATTAATGCATATAATTATCATTTTCTTCTTTTTCCCAACCCACTTTGTCTTGAGTCCTTGTCTGCTGTCTTTCAGACATCCCTCATGGAAAGACAGAAGAATGCTATCCAGATGTAGAACCTTTGTCATTGACTCCCCTACCTTCATACGTACATAAAAAAAAAAAAAAAAAAAAAAAAAAAAAAAAAAAAAAAAAAAAAAAGATGCATTCCTTTCCTTTTCAGTGCTCCTAACCTGTGGCATGGCTTTATTACTGCAGAAAGTGAATGAGATAATAAAACCCATGAGATACTTATAATGTTAAATATACATTTATAAAAATGTTCGCATGTGTACAGTCCTACATGGAGAACATGCCACTAAATCATACACTGGTATATAATTTACATCTTCTGTAATAACAGAAATCCATTTAAAAAAATCTTGATAAAGTAAAATAAAGCCCAAAAAGAAATGATTATTGGATTTGTAAAAACATTCCAAACAAACATTAAGATCACTTAATTCATCTACAATTTTTTTCATGATTTGTAATCTATTGGCAATATACGATGGTTACATGAAGGATATGCTTTATTTAATCAGAGAAGAAACTTGTTTAGAATCTCACAGGTTGACTGCTGCTAACAACTATCTCCTATTTGTCTTCAAAATACATTTTAATTTAATATAATTCTTTTCTTCAATTATTTATTTGCATGGTAGATTACATGTCTATCAAATTTTTAATAGTGCAAAATGTCTCTGAATTTATTATAATACTGACATATTCCTGATAATGATTTATTTGAATAGTTTATTTTGTTCATTTGCAACCTAGCATTGACAAATAGTTTCAGTTGAAAGCTAATGATTTCTTTTTTTTGAGAAAAATATGGTTTTAATATTCAAATTTTGCTTTTAAGACAACTTTCAGTAATGAACTCTACTTTATTGAGACATATCAATATAACTGTTTCTCCTCTGTGCCAAGCATTTCAGCTTGACATCTATTATTACTCTTTTTTTAAAATAAATAAGTAAATAAATAAATAAATAAATAAATAAATAAATAGAAATAATGATTTCTGAATATGAAAATATCTTACATTTTCAAAAAAATGTCATCTTAAATTTTAGGCCATAGTCCTTGTCTATAGTAATTTTATACTTTAGCATTTTATGTTAGTTTTGCTTTAGAAACCCATAAAATGCCGATAACATGAATGTTTTCTCTAAAATTTCTCGTAAGAACTTTGTTATTTTAATTTGTAATTTCGTCTACTAACACTGTGAAGTCTTGAAATTAAATAGAATTCTCATCAAATGACATCTATGAAGTATGCCACCTTAAAGAGATTATATTTTTAATTAATTAATTAACTAATTAATTGATTACAATTTATTCACTCTATATCCTGGCTGTAGCTCCTGACTTGTCTCCTCCCAGTCCCACCCTCCCTCCCTCTTCTCTCCCTATGCTCTTTCTCTAGTCCCCTGATAGGCGAGGACCTCCTCCCTTTCTATCTGATCCTACCCTATCAGGTCTCATCAAGGCTGGGTGCGTCAACTTCTGTGGCCTGTCAAGGTTAGACACCCTCCCACAGTGGGAGGGGATCACAGAGCCAACCACTGAGTTCATGTCAGAGACAGCCCCTACTCTACTTACTAGGGAACCCACTTGGAAAACTGAGCAGCCTTTGGGCTTCCTCAGAGGATGGGGTTTAGGTCCTCTTCATGCACAGTCCTTGGTTGGAGTATTGCTCTCTGCATGACCCTCTGGATCCAGGTTTATTGTCTCTGTTGGTCTCCTTGTGGAGTTCCTGTTACCTTCAAGTCTTTCTATCTCCCTCTTCTTCTGTAAGGTTTCCTACAATCTGCCCAGAGTTTGGCTATGATTCTCAATATTTCCTTTGGTACCCTGATGGATAGACTCTTTCAGAGTCCCCTGGAGAAGGCTCCTGTCCTCTTCCTAGTCTTTTATTTTTGATGTCTATCTAGTTTGCCCTTCTCATTGATGATTAAGCCTCTTCCTTAGGGTCCTCCTTGTTCTTTAGCTTCTTTAGGACAATAGATTTTAGCATGTTTATTTTATATTATATGGCCAGTATCCACTTATAAATGAGTGCCTTTCTGTTTCTGGGTTACCTTACTCAGAATGATCTTTTCTAGTTCCATCCATTTGTCTGAAAATTTCATGATTTCCCATCAGAGTATGGAAGCAGATGCTGAGACTCATAGCCAAGCTTTGGACAGAGTGCAGGGAATCTTATAGAAGAAGGGGGAGATAGAAAGACATGGAGGGGGCAGGAGCTCCAGAAGGAAAGCCAAAAATATCTGGGCTCAGGGGATCTTGCAGAGGCTGATGAATAAACCAAGGACCATGCATGGAGAGGTCCTAGACCTTCTGCTCAGATGTAGCCCATATGCTGCTCAGTCTCCACGTATGTTCCCTTATAAGGAAACAGGGCCTCTCTCTGACATGGACTCAGTGGCCTGCTCTTTGATCAACTCCCCATGGCAAGGTAGCCAAAGTAGGTCACAGAGATAAAAGATCCAGACAGTCAGGATGAGACCTGATAGTGTAGGGTCAGATAGTAGTGGAAGAAGACCTCCCCTATCAATGAACTAGGAGAAGGACATGGCCGGGGGAAGGAGGGATGGTAGGACCAGTGGGTGATAAGAGAAGGGGGTACAGCTGGGATCTAAAGTGAATAAATTGTAACATATAATAAAAACAATAAAGAAAAAAAATTAAAAACTATAATGATAACAATAGTATAAAAACTGCCACTATAAATTGTGATTGCCCAATGTTTATAATTACCCAACTATTACAAACTTGTTTTAGACAACAAAATAAAAAGTAAATATAAGAATGCAATCTATTACTATTGAACAGAGTCATGGAAACACACAACTCCTTAGTAGATTTGTGCATTTTGTCATATTATATAAACCGATTTCAAAGAATCACTTTTCCAGCGTTTGTATGTTATGGTAGGTACAAATCTGCAGATGCATCTAACTGTTTCAATCATTTCTGTGATTTCAAATCTTTACTCAATTGTACAATAGAGAAATTTCCAGACTTAAATAGGGATTGTTTGCAATATCTTTCCATGCAACCTGTCTCTCACGCTTACTGAATCCTTTTGTATATTAATTAGGTCTCAAGATATAGGGTACATCATACTTTCTCAGATAACTAATAATGATGGTAGACTCTTAGACTGTAGAATTACTGTAAATTAATATATATGTTTTATAATAATGAATAGCTTCTTTAACACGATCCAGACCAGAACACCTTACTGCCTCTTCAAAACAAAACCACAAAATCCAATTATGAACTTGAAGAATAAAGCTTTAAAAAGGTTGGAAACTAGTTCAAGGTCAAAGAACTCTTAAATGTTTGAGAAATGGAGGTCATTTGATCTTTATTACATTGGGTTACTCGAAGAAGAAACAGTGCAGTGTAACTCACTCAGTTTGTACTTGATGAAGTAAAATGTGGAAAGATGTGTTCACAAAGTTACAAAATATTTTTCTTCCTGTCATGTGAAAGAAATTCCTCCTGAAATACTGTCTCTTCTGAAGGAACAAAAATGATTTGCTTTTCATTCCTGAAACTTTTGTCCTTTAATCTTACTGTGTCTTAGAGTTTTACCTGTGCTGTATATGTTTTCACTGATAAATCTAAACTGTTACTTGCCTTAAATAATAATTCTATTCTCTATCATTTGTTAGAATATTTATCTTTAACAATCCATGCTTTGTCGAGTTAGAAAACACAAGCTGTTGAACTCAGGTTAGTATGACCTTGAAGTTAAAAGAAGGTGGATTTGACCATTGCAGAGGGAACATCTACTTATGTAAGCCAGGTATATCATAAGGGAAAGCTTTATCCATCTCAAACACTAACACCTGTATTTTGGGATTAAATTGGAAGGATTTTTGCAATATCAGACAACTAATTGATACTTCTGATATCTTTATTTCCGTTATGTTACAGCTTTTATTTTTGAAACAAATTATAATAAATACCTAGTTCTGATATGTACTATAGCACTTTTGTATATTTTTCTTTTTTTTTTTAAATCACTTTACATCCTTGTAGCCCCACTCAAGAGGAAAAAGGCATTTTAGTCAGAAAATAATCATCTATATCTACAAACACGGTGATGTGCAATTAATTCTTACATCACAGAATGATGTTTTTCCTACTTGGTTATACTCTGTAAAATGAAGTCAAATAAAATAACACAAGAGTGCTACATAAGAGTAATGTTTTCTAATGAGAGAGAGAAATGAGAGAGAGAGGAAGAAGAAGGAGAAGGAGAATGAAGAGGGTTAGGGATGTATACTAATTGATAGAGGGGATTCCTCGCATGTTTAAAGTCCAGAATTCTTGCACCATGCCACCATGAGTAGTGGCCCAGGCCTATAATCTACCTACTTTACAGGTAGATTAGAATGTCAAGAAATTCTAGTATATGTAGGAAGTTTGGCAGTAGCTGGAGCTGGAGACCATGCCTAAAAAAGAAAAGAATGAAGTAAAAAGAGTGGAGGGAAGAGGAGGATAGCTAAAAGAAAGACAGCAAAAAGTGGGAAATGGGGAAATTAAGGAGAGAAGAAAACCTTGCAACGAACTTAGTGCAGCTGGAGACAATTCCTAATCATTAGGAGACCATATATAAAGTGACAAAAATGGAAGATTAATTTTAAAAAATTTGGAGAATAAAATGAGTTGAGAGTTCTAGTGATCTGGTTTTAGAGTGGTAATGTTCTACCTGATGCTAGAATAACTTAGAATTATATGTAATTGTTATAAACTGGAGTAGATGTTCACATTAAAAACAAAATGAGATAAATCATAGACTGATTAAATATTTAGATTTACTTATAGAGTCTTCATCATTATGATGTGTTTCCAGAATCTGACAATGCTTTCTAGTTTTCATGTGTAACTTCTTCCCACTGATGATCTCGGTTTCAGACTCACATTTTAAAATCAGCTTTCCTCTATACAAGAAATCCAGGAATGAAAGGGCAGTGTACACATGTAAATACAGTGACATGTAATAAAGCTGACATACACTGTGGATATGACATCATATGGTAATTAAACATTGCAGTTTCCTTGTGTGTACATTAAATATGTTAACATTGAACCTTGCTGCTTCATAGAGTGTTATAAAGCGAAAAGGATCAAAATAGAAGTGTTGTAATGTTCAAAGTGCTATACAAACAGATAATACTCTAATGAAGAGAACAAAAGAAAAATTAATTTCATGGCTAAAACACGTTCAAAATACAAAAGTCTTTATTTTTGTGGAGTATGTTTCATATTGGATGCATTTGGTTTAATGTTTGTCTTGTTTCTACCTTTGCTGTGAAGAACGCATCTCTGAGTTGAGTCCTGCTGACATTTTCAGTATTTCACTCTGGGAAACAGCAGCAGCCTTGCTGAATAGCTGCTATCCTTTCGGTACAGATGTTGACTCATCTGGAGTGAATGCACTATAAGAAGGAGAATTGGGATTTTAATTTACTAAGTAGGGAGGCAAATTATGTAATTAGCTGGTAAGCAGTTAAGCAGAAATGTAACAGAAGGTATCTTGTAGGGAGCACATTAGAATCACATGAAGACTTATAAATATTGCTGTGGTAGAAACACTGAATATAGAAATACTGTAATGGACATAGTCTAGTCAAGTTTTCTGTTATATATTTGATATTTCACTTTGTTTATAATAGAATTATTTTTCCTCAACTTGTCTTTCTTCTTCCTAAATTGTCACCTTTAAGAAAAATAAACTGAAAAAAAAAAAAACACTGTGGCCATTAATTATAACATACTAAAAGTTTTAGTATTTCTTTTTGTTGGCATATTTTTATTAAATTTTTATATTAATTATAGTTTATTCACTTTGTATCCCAGATGTAACCTCTCCCTTATTTCCTCACAATCCCACCTTCCCTCCCTCATCTCCTCCCATGCCCCTCTCCAACTCCACTGTGATTATACCATAGCTTATAGAATGGATGATTATTTTTGTGAGTTTTGTAATTAATTGTGTAGAAAATAAATCAACTGCTCTAGTGACATCACTTAAAGAATACAATCCAAATATTAGATATGGTTTCTACAATATATGTGAGTGCATGTATTTAAAACATCAGCCAAGACCTAGATTATGTCATCATAATTGTCATCATTTTCATGGACCAGATATTTGTACAGACTTCTTTAGGTAGATATAGTAAGACACAACAATACTGAGATTGCAAATGATAAATCTTATTTCAAATACATGCTATATTCTATTTTAAAACATGATGTCTCTGCATATAAATATCAGAATTCTTATTATTGTTTCATTTTATTCAAAACAGTCAGAAGTGGTCTTCATGATTTTTTTAAAGTAACCTTAGTGGTACAAGTTGTCAAAGTTACGGTCTAAAATACAATAGGGTTGAAGAATAAGTACATAATGATAGGGGATAGGCAGGCACAGAAAAGGAGGGACCTTCTTTCGTTCAGATTTTAAAACAGTGGTTCCTGGAGAACCACTGAAGATGCTGCAAAGACTTTAGGGGAGAAGAGTGCACTCTTTCTGATGCTATTTTTATTTAGCCCTACCTTACTCAGAGATCAAAAAATGATGAGAAATGCAATTGCTTTGGAGCTCAGTGTCACAGAATACTGACCTTAAGAGCTGAGGGCTCAAGTTCTAATGAATAAAGGTGTACGTGTGTGTGTATGTGTGTGTGCTCGCTTGTGCGCGTGTGTGTGCACGCTTGTATGTGTGTTTTATTACTGTTACTTAGAGCAAAAGATATTTTCTATATGGATGACAACAACTTAGTGCAGAAAACTCATGATGGCGATTAATTTTTATTTCATATAGCAGATGTTTGCTCAGTGCCAAATACACCTGTTCAACTTACCCCATGTCTTAATGTACCCTATCTATTATTTACTTGTGAGCACATGCACCACTGAGAAAAAGAATAGCAAGGGCATGGCAGGGGTGTACCAAGACAGCTGGTGAGGTGATTGCTTACAAAATCAAAACTCTTGGCTGAAACTCATGATTGAAAATAATTTGGAAACAAGAGACCCCGTTTTTGTTTGTTGTTTGTTTGTTTTTAAATGTCCCTTTGTCTTTGGTACAATGTGACTAAGACCGTAAAATCTCCTGCTCAGCATATGTCTTCTCATTAGATAGTCCATGAAATACAAAACACCCTTCACAATAGCCACTAACCACATAAAGTACCTTGGGGTGACTCTAACCAAGCAAGTGAAAGACCTGTTTGAGAAAAACTTCAAGTCTCTGAAGAAAGAAATTGAAGAAGATCTCAGAAGATGGAAAGATCTCCCGAGCTCATGGATTGGTAGGATTAACATTGTGAAAATGGCCATCCTGCGGAAAGCAATCTACAGATTCAATGCAATTCCCATCAAAATACCAACTCAATTCTTTACAGACCTTGAAAAAAAGATTCTCAGCTTCATATGGAGAAACAAAAAACCCAGAATCTCCAAAACGATCCTGTACAACAACAGATCATCTGGAGGTATCTCCATTCCCGATCTCAAGCTGTACTACAGGGCAACAGTAATAAAAACTGCATGGTATTGGCATAGAAACAGAAAGGAGGATCAATGGAATCGCATAGAAGACCCAGAAATAAACCCACACACCTATGAATACTCAATATTTGACAAAGAAGCCAAATCCATTCAATGGAAAAAAGACAGCATCTTCAACAAATGGTGCTGGACCAACTGGATGTCTACATGCAGAAAAATGAAAATAGATCCATATTTATCACCCTGCACAAAACTAAAGTCCAAGTGGATCAAGGACCTCAACATAAAACCAAATACTCTAAATCAGTTGGAAAAAAAAGTGGGAAACAGCCTAGAACTCATTGGCACAGGAGACAACTTCCTGAACATCAACAGCACAGGCTCTAAGAGCAACAATCAATAAATGGGACCTCATGAAACTGAAAAGCTTCTGTAAAGCAAAAGACACTGTCATCAAAACAAATAGACAGCCTACAGATTGGGAAAGAATCTTCACCAACCCTTTATCTGACAGAGGGCTAATATCCAGTATATATAAAGAACTAAAGAAGCAGAAAAGCAACAAACCAAGTAATCCACTTAAAAAATGGGGAACAGAGCTAAACAGAGAATTCTCAAAAGAGGAACATCGAATGGCAGAGAAACACTTAAAGAAATGCTCAACCTCATTAGCCATTAGGGAAATGCAAATCAAAACGACCCTGAGATTTCACCTTACACCCATCAGAATGGCCAAGATGAAAAACTCAAGTGATAGCATATGCTGGAGAGGTTGTGGAGAAAAGGGAACCCTCCTCCATTGCTGGTGGGAATGTAAACTGGTTCAACCACTTTGGAAGTCAATCTGGCGCGTTCTCAGACAACTAGGAGTAGTGCTACCTCAAGACCCAGCTATACCACTCCTAGGTATATACCCAAAATTTGCTCAAGTACACAACAAGGACATTTGTTCAACCATGTTCGTAGCAGCTTTATTTGTAATAGCCAGAACTTGGAAACAACCCAGATGTCCATCAACGGAGGAATGGATATAGAAATTGTGGTATTTTTACGCAATGGAATACTACTCAGCAATCAAAAAGGAGGAAATCATGAAATTTGCAGGCAAATGGTGGGATCTAGAAAAGATCATCCTGAGTGAAGTATCCCAGAAGGAGAAGGACAAACTTGGTATATACTCGCTTATATAGACCTACAAGATATGATAAACATAATGAAATCTACACACCTAAAGAAGATAATCAAGAAAGTGGACACAGGCGAAGGTGATTAATCTTCATTTAGAAAGACAAATGGGATGTGCATTGAACTTATGACAGGAGTCTACCACAAAAGGCATCTGAAAGACTCTACCTAGCAGTGTTTCAAAGCAGACACTAAGACTCATAACCAAACCCTCGGCAGAGTGCAGGGAATCATATGAAAGAAGGGAAGTTAGTATGATATGGAAAGGATAGGAGCTCTACAAGGACCAAACATATCTGGGCACAGGGTCTTTTCTGAGACTGACACTCAACCAAGGACCATCTATGGATATAACCTAGAACTTCTGCTCGGATGTGGCCCGTGGTAGCTCAGTAACCAAGTAGTTTTCCAAAGTAAGGGGAACACGGACTATTTCTAACAGGATCTCAAGGGCAGGCTGTTTGACCCCCCCCACACACCCAGGGGAGGAGCAGTCTGTTAGGCCACAGAGGAGGACTTTGCAGCCAGCCCTGAAGATACCTGATAAAACAGGGTCAAATGAAAGGGGAGGAGGTCCTCCCCTATCAGTGGACTTGGAAAGGGGCAGGGAGGAGACCAGGGAGGGAGTGTGGGGTTGGGGAGGGAATGAGGGATCGGGATACAGCTGGGACACAGAGTTAACAAAATGTAACTAAAAAGAAAATAATAATAATAAAAAAAAAAACCAATCCTGTACAACAACAGATCATCTGGAGGTATCTCCATCCCTGATCTCAAGTTGTACTACAAAGCAATAGTAATAAAAACTGCATGGTATTGGCATAAAAACAGAAAGGAGGATCAATGGAACCGCATAGAAGATCCAGAAATAAACCCACACACCTATGAATACTCGATATTTGACAAAGAAGCCAAAACCATTCAATGGAAAAAAGACAGCATCTTCAACAAATGGTGCTGGTCCAACTGGATGTCCACATGCAGTAAAATGAAAATACATCTATATTTATCACCCTGCACAAAACTAAAGTCCAAGTGGATCAAAGACCTCAACATAAAACCAGATACTCTAAATCTGTTAGAAGAAAAAGTTGGGAACAGCCTAGAACTCATTGGCACAGGAGACAACTTCCTGAACAGAACACCAACAGCACAGGCTCTAAGAGCAACAATCAATAAATGGGACCTCATGACACTGAACAGCTTCTGAAAAGCAAAGGACACTGTCATCAAAACAAAATGCCTGCCTACAGATTGGGAAAGAATCTTCACTAACCCTTTATCTGACAGAGGACTAATATCGAGTATATACAAAGAACTAAAGAAGCTGAAAAGCAGCAAACCAAGTAATCCAATTAAAAAATGGGGATCAGAGCTAAACAGAGAATTCTCGACAGAGGAATATCGAATGGCAGAGAAACACTTAAAGAAATGCTCATCCTCATTAGCCATCAGGGAAATGCAAATGAAAACGACCCTGAGATATCACCTTACACCCATCAGAATGGCCAAAATGAAAAACTCAAGGGACAACACATGCTGGAGAGGTTGTGGAGAAAGGGGAACCCTCCTCCACTGCTGGTAGGAATGTAAACTGGTACAACCACTCTGGAAATCTATCTGGCGCTTTCTAAGACAATTAGGAATAGTGCTTCCTTAAGACCCAGCTATACCACTGCTAGGTATATCCCCAAAGTTTGCTCAAGTACACAAGAGGGATATTTGCTCAACCATGTTTATAGCAGCTTTATTTGTAATAGCCAGAACCTGGAAACAACCCAGATGTCCATCAACGGAGGAATGGGTACAGATATTGTGGTATTTTTACACAATGGAATACTACTCAGCAATCAAAAAGTAAGAAATCATGAAATTTGCAGGCAAATGGTGGGATCTAGAAAAGATCATCCTGAGTGAAATATCCCAGAAGGAGAAAGACAAACATGGTATATACTCACTTATGTAGACCTATAAGATATAATAAACATAATGAAATCTATACACCTAAAAAAAATAATCAAGAGAGCGGACATGGGGTAAGATTATCAATCCTCGTTTTGAAAGACAAATGGGATGCGCATTGAACATTGACAGGAGTCTACTGAGCGCATTGGAAAGACTCTAACTAGCAGTGTTTTCAAAGCAAAGACTCATGACCAGAGTACAGGGAATCATAAGAAAGAAGGGGAGTTAGTCTGATGAGGAAAGGATAGGAGCCCCACAAGGACCAAAGATATCTGGGCACAGGGTCTTTTCTGAGACTGACATGCAACCAAGGACCATGTATGAATGTAACCTAGAACCTCTGCTCAGATGTAGCCTGTGGTAGCTCACTAACCAATAGTGAGGGGAACAAGGACTATTTCTAACAGGAACTCAATGACTGGCTCTTTGGCCTCCCCACCCCCCAAGGGAGGAGCAGTCCTGTTAGGCCACAGAGGAGAGCTATGCAGCCAGTCCTGAAGATACCTGATAAAACAGGATCAGATGAATGGGGAGGAGGTTCCACCTATCAGTGGACTTGGCAAGGGGCATGGTGGAGATGAGGGAGGGAGGGAGGGACTGGGAGGGAATGATGGATCAGGACATGGCTGGAGTACAGAGTTAATAAAATGTAACTGATAAGAAAAAAAAATACAAAAAAAAAGATTCCAATTAAAAAAAAAAAGAAATACAAAACAATAAAAGTGACGGTTACATTCTTATAGGTCTTCTTCCAAGTATCATGCATAACCCACTTAGATCTTGATGTATTCCATACATAACATTAATTTTAATAAACTTGCCAGCATATTCAACTTCCAACTAGTTTGCAACTTTGTGATTTTTTTTAAACATTTCAAGAACAAAAATGGAAGAGATGACAATCTGGAGTGTAGAGTGTACATTACAAAAATCTAAGTTTGCTGTTAATAAATCGAATATCCCTGTGGGAGTAATATCGGGTGATTTTAATAATTTGTATTCTTTTTACTTGTAGTTATTTAACACATTCTAGAGATACTGAATGATTACTCTAGCTTTGTGTTAAAATTTGTCATTATCATCATTATCACTATTATTTACTTTGACAATATTTAAAAGTAAAAATTGAGGAAAACAGTCACATTGAGATTTTCTGGTTCTTTAACATTTTGCATCATTTTACAACTAGAATTTTTCAATTTTTATTTTTTTACAGTAATTACATTTCATACCCTTTGTATGCCAACTGTAGCCCCCTTCCTCATTCCCTCTCAATCCCACCGTCCCTTGTTCATCTCCTCCCATGCCCCTCTCCAAGTCCACTGATAAGGGAGGTCCACCTCCCCTTCCAATGGACCCTAGCTTATCAGGTATCTTCAGGAGTGGCTGCAATGTCCTCCTCTGTGGCCAGGCAAGGCTGCTCCTCCCTTGGGGGGAGGGGTCAAAGAGCCAGCCAGAGTTCATGTCAGAGACAGTCCCTGTTCCCCTTACTATGAAACCCACTTGGATGCTAAGCTGCCATTGGCTAGGTCTGAGCAGGGGCTCTAGGTTATATCCATGAATGTACCTTGGTTGGAATATCAGTTTCAGAAAATACCTCTGAGCCCAGATATTTTGGTTCTGTTGCTCTCCTTGTGGCACTCCTGTACTCTCCAGAAAAACCATCATAATAAAGTTAAACAAGACAAGCCAACAGAAAAATAAGAAGTGTAGTGAGAGAAGGCACAAGAATCAGAGATCTACTATTTCATATACTCATGAGTCCCATAAAAGCTATAATATATATTACATATATACACATATGATATATATACATATATATTTACATATACATATGTATATATGTGTGTGTATATATGTATGTGTATATATGTATATATATACATATATATATATGTATATATATATGTGTATATATATATATATATATATATATATATATATATATATATATATATACATACTCCCAGGTTGGTAGGCCATGTTCTCTTAGTGTCTTCCTTTCTTTCTGTCTCACCACTTTTTCTAATTCTTCCCCTTTGGGGTGTCCTGATCTCTAAAGAGAGTGGTTTGATGTAAATCTCCCAATTAAGACTGAGTGTTTCAAAGTCTTACTCTCTTCATAATGTCTGGCTGTGTGTATGTCCGTACATTCCAAGGAAGCCTCTGTAATGGTTAGGGAAAAGACGCCCATCGCTGAGTATAGAAGAATATCATGGTACGGCATTTTATTGTCACCTTATTTTAGACCAGTAGTATCTGTTTTATCTTATGACTCTATCTACACTCTGGTTCTTGGTTATTCAAGAAGTGTCAGGTATGGGTTACCTATCATGGAGTGGGCCTTAAGGCAAATAGGACATTGGTTAGTTACTGCCATGAATTTTGTGCTCCTATTGCCCTAATGAATTTTGCAGCAGGACAGAGGTTTTGTGGTTGATTGGTGTTTACTTTTTCATTTTTGGTAACCTACAGAGTATTTTTCCATGTCATAAACACTATCAGAACACAGTTAAGGTTCTACATAGTCACCAGCTTGACTTTTCCATGTTCAACAAGTTATATGGGAATTGCTTACAGCAATGGGGCCTTGCTGTAGTTGTAGAGAGGAATATGTTGTTTTTGACACAGAGCCTGGGTTCTTTTCGGATTACCATGGATTGTTTCCACCAAGAATATAAATGGATGAAACCTAGTCCTGGCACATGCTGCTCCCTTTGGTGAGAAGAGATGGCCAATGGGGGTTCTATTTCCCTATTAATTTGAGACTTCCCAAGATGACCTTAGCATATTGTAGAGTGTTTTCACTAAAGTAGTTTTGCACACTGCCTCTCATATGCCCTTCAGTTCGAGCTCTCTCATTCCCTGTATTCTTTATCTCAATCCTGTCTCCTCTCATCCTTTCTAACTAAACTTCCAGATCTCATCCTACCACTGTACTGTAGTCTACAAAGAGAATCTATTTTATTTCCCTCTGCCAGAGAGATTCACCTATCCTGCCTAGTCTCTTCTTTTTTTAAATTTTTTTTTAAATTCTTCTTATTAGTTTCATTTATTAACTCTGTATCCCAGCGCTTTCCCGCTCCCTCTTTCCCTCCCAATCCCATCCTCCCTCCCTCATCTCCTCCCATGCCCCTGTCCAAGTCCACTGATTGGGGAGAACCTCCTCTCCTTTCATCTGATCCTGTTTTATCATGTATCTTCAGGATTGGCTGCAAAGTCCTCCTCTGTGGCCTAGCAGGACTGCTCCTCTCTTGGGAGGTGTGGAGGTCAAAGAGGCTGCCATTGAGTTCATGTCAGAAATAGTCCCTGTTCCCCTTACTATGGGAAACCAATTGGTTACTGAGCTACCATGGGTTACATCTGAGCAGAGGTTCTAGGTTATAGCCATACATGGTCCTTGGTGGAGTATCAGTCTCAGAAAGGCCCCCTGTGCCCAGATATATTTGGTCCTTGTGGAGCATCTATCCTTTCCACATCATACTAACTCCCCCTTCTTTCATATGATTCCCTCCACTTTGCCAAAGGTTTGGTTATGAGTCTTTGTATCTGCTTTGATACACTGCTAGGTAGAGTCTCTCAGAGGCCCTCTGTGGTAGGCTCCTGTCCTGTTACTTGTTTTCTCCTACGTCCAATGCACATCCCCGAGTGTCTTCTATGCTTATGCTTTCTGCATCTATGAATTTTAGCTTGATTACCATTTATTTAACATCTAATACAACTCTTACCATACCTACTATACACATATTCCTAAGATACACTTCTAAACGCTTGTAAGCAATTCAAGACTGTTATTTGATGTGGTAATTTTATCTAAAAGTTGTAAAATCTTCTTATAGAAAAACAAAGAAACAAACAAACAAACAGGTCTTTCTTTGAAAATGGGAAACAAGGTTCTTCAAAACAGAAATTTACAGCATTTACATTAGGATGGGATTAAGAGAGCGTCAGTGCTTGAATATCAAATGCTACTTGCGAAAGGTAGCCCAGATTTGATGCTGCATTAAACTTGCCCTGAATGTGTCCTGGGCCTTGATACCAATAAAATGCAAAGCTGCATCCACTAAAAATAGCCAAAATCAAATGACCAAATCTTTGAGAGCCTGCAGGACCGACAAGTGTGAAGTTTTGCTCTCTATGAATACAGTGATTATATGGAATATGGATTATATGGATTATATTTCATATAATCACTGTATTCATAGAGAGCAAAACTTAATCACTCATTAAAATATTAAAACTTAATCACTCATTAAAATATTACCACCATTAAATAGAGGTTATGCATACATATTAATATTTCTGATAACAAAGTTCAGAGAAAAATATAAATTTTTCATCATGTTTTATGTCACTAATCTTTCAGTGACAAATCTGACAAACAATTAGATTTTTCAGTAGAATTTTAAAATCATATTTTGTATTATTTATTCATCAATTTACAAAGTATTGTACATTCATCTTCAACTTATAAAAATCATTACTATACATTTTTATATTGTTTAATTTAAATAAACATAATGGTAGCAAGATGTTTACTTTTTTATTTTTTTATTAATTACACTTTATTCATTTTGTATCCCCTGATAAGTCCCTCCCTCCTCCCCTCCCGATCCCACCTTCCCTCCTCTTTCTGCATGCATGCCACTCCCCAAGTCCACTGATAGGGGAGGTTCTCCTCTTCTTTCTGATCTTAGTCTATCAGTTCTCATCAAAAGTGGCTGCATTGTCCTCTACTGTGGCCTGGTAAGGCTGCTCCCCCCTCAAGGGGGAGGTGATCAATGAGCAGGCCAAACAGATTATGTCAGAGGCAGTCCCTCTTCCCATTACTATGTAACTCACTTGGACACTGAACTGTCATGGGCTACAAGATGTTTACTTTTGTGTACCTATTACATGTAGAAATTGTTAATTGTAACACTGTGGCTACAAAATGATATTATCTTCTAATGGAGACTATTTTACTTAATCTTTTATATGGTAAATACATTCCATTTCTTATTCTTTATTTCTCAGCTCTGAATGCAGTAAAATATACAATGCAAATATAAAGAAAGGAATCTAATATCTCATTTCCAAATGTGATATTACCAGTAAGTTTGCCACATAAACCTTGGTTATATTGAAAAACGTTTCTTTTTGTTTCAGTTTTATTACAATAGCTATATTTGTGTAAATATAAAATCTCATTAACTAATTTTCTAATTCTATTGAAAAGATGTGTGTTTTCCTTCTTCATTCTAGCATTCAGTATATCACATTAAAATGCCTCTTCCGGTTGCATTTATTTTACTTTTGCTTTGGTTGTTTTAACTACGTTGAAGCCATAGAAAGTGTTCACTTTCTATTGAAAGTGAACATTGTGATATTGATATTGAAGGTTACATTGTGATATTGAAGGTTACATTGTGCTTTTTTTTTAACTCATTTATTTGCTTTCTCTTTTAAAGTGTTGTTATCAGTGTGGTTTTAATTTCAATAATGTTTTTAAATGTCATCTGTACTGTACTTATTAATGATTCTATGAAAATATACTTTTCCTCTCTAAGTTTGATATTTTCAGTGTTTCAACATTCTTCTACAATAGTCCTAAGTTTTCCAAGAAATATCTGATATAATGCATTTTCATTGCGACCAGAATTATATTAACTACATGTATCCCTACATGTGTCTCAGATCTGTATTATTTAATTAATTTCTTCACCTAGGTTGGAACTATATTGTTCTGATCTTCATGTACCAGAAGCCATAGCACTTTAAAAAAATTTTTTTTTCATTCTTGCCTCTAGCAACATCAAGCAGTGGCAAGAGTAAATAGCACCAAGCAAGAACAAGTAATATTTTGTAGTCTCAGAAGTCTTGTATAGAACTTGTGCACTATCTCATCCAACTCAAAAATGGCATCTGAGGTTTCAGGACATCAAACCCTGGCAGTCTCTTCGAGAGCATTCTCTACCATTTCTCTCATTGGCTTGCAACAACTCACCTTTTCAAGGTTGCCTATCTTCTCTGTTGATTTGCTCTGGTTGTTCTCTGGAACTCTTGAGTGGCCATCTCTCTGGTTCTACACTCTCACTGTTGCTGCTTTCTTTGCTCTGCTGTGCCTTGCCATCCTCCTCATGCAACCAGAACAGCCCAAGTTGCTAATCATAAAGACGGAAATACATAAAAGACCATTCAACAGTAGGCTTGTACTAGGAAACACCTCATAAAGTGAGACAAAGCATATAGTTCAGTAGGAAGGAAAGGAGTATAAATGGCTATTTGCTGCAATCACAATTAAACAACACATTATGCAGATTAGGTACTACAGTAGAACCAAAAAAAAAAATCAATGACAGACCCCTGCTAGGACCCATGGGAAAGTACACTTTTATTTGCCTGTATGAAAATTACTACAGAATCATCTTATGCTAATGCTTGCATACACCAGTTTATATCCTGGTACAATATCAAAACAGTCACTTCCATGATAATATCTTCTTGAACTTGAGCTGTGCTGTACAAGCACGTAGCTGGGGCTGACATGCAATTACCCTAATTCATCTAAGGAGTCTTCCAAATAGACAGTACAACTATCCACTACCTGATGAAACTCATTCATTGCTTAAAGAAGTCAGATCAGCATGACAGAGTCTAACAGTGTTTAATCAAGAGGAGTTTGACATGGCCCAAAACATATCAGTTAATTTAAATAAAAATAGAAGTTTATATTCAAAGCTTATGTATAAGACTAACAGTAGTGCAGAAGCATTTTACATTGAACCAAGAATGTGTCTCTCTTCCTGCTCATGGTCAAGGGAATGGTGGGTCATTTTAATATGCCTGTCTATCTCTAAAGTTTTTAATGGAAAATGCTCTGCTATGGCATTATACGTGCATCTTAATATACACAGCATGTAACTATGTTTAGTCTGTGGTAATTAAGGTGATTACAAGTTGATCTTAACCTTCAAATGCTGCTAGCATTACTTGTTTATTGTTGTTTCTTAGTTACCTGAAAGTTCCTTAAAATTCTCCAGTACTCACATATTCATGATTTTTCCTTTTAGATATTTTTTAGAGCATTTGCTTCTCCTAAAGAAAAGTTGACACAATAATGTTTCCATGTATTTTAAGAAATTTATAGATATGTATTATATTTACATAATTTCTATCCCTTCTTATTTATGATTAACCTCTCTACGTGTCACCTTCTCTCTCTCTCTCTAAAATGAGAGACTGAACTCTGGGTCCTAAAACAAAAGTGATCATATTTCCCAGGTGAGAGGAAACCCCACAGTGTGGGTATCAGTAGGTCCACTCTTAGGTCACCCAGCCAGAACCTGGAAGATATCCCAGGTCACACAGGCACTTGGGCACCAGACGAGAGCCACACACCTGCTTGTCCTGATTACCTTCCCAGGCTGATCCATGGGCACCAAAACACCAGAGACTGGGAGTCCCAGTCACGAGAAAAACCCACAGGGAAGAAAGGAAATGGGACTGATCTTGGTTTCCAGTCTATCCCTGGAAAAGGTACTGCAGACCAGCTGGCCCATGCTGCCAACCCTGGGCAGGGATCCAGAGGAGCACAGAGACCTGATGTGCACCCGACTATCCATCACAGATAGAACTGTGTGCCCCAGAGCATCAGAGACTGGGAGGCCCTGTCTGGAGAAAACCCCACAGGGAGGGAGACAGCTTAGAGGACTCAACCGACCCTACCTCCCCCAACACCACACCAGCACACATGGGAAAGTTCTCAGAATAGGTGTTAGGTCCCTGCCCAGTCACCAGCTTGGAACCACAACCCGCCAGTGTCTGCAATCTCTACACATCACCCCAAACACCACAGACTGGGCCTTCCTGTTGGGAGAAAACCCCACAGTGGGGAAAAATGTGGCCCTACT
Source organism: Psammomys obesus (assembly GCF_907164565.1). NCBI lineage: Eukaryota > Metazoa > Chordata > Mammalia > Rodentia > Muridae > Psammomys > Psammomys obesus. Next base: position 21,763,204 of record NW_026585689.1, read on the forward strand.
TCAGTATACCTAGCTCTGGAAAAGTTTCTGACTATCCACAGGCATCGGTTTCTAGCCTCCAGCTGCATGCTTGAGAGCAGAGCTCACCTGCCACTGTTACTGCTTGGGTACAGGGGCACAAAGCCCCAAACTCAGACCTACAGAAGCCTGGGATTCCCAAGATCAACTCCCAAATACTGCTCCACAGGGCAATCAGTTATCCCTAATTAAACTGACCAAACCACAGGGCACCAAGGTTACAGCAGCAGCTCATGAAATTTACAGCAAGAAACCCAGAAGCAGGGCAGCTGTCTCCAGGACTTCTCTGGGTGAGAGGAGAACCCTCTTGACTAACAAGGATGACAGTTACCACTCAGGTCTGTAGACCTGAAGTGAGCTGTGGAAATTCCTGAAAAACACCGGTCATTCAGTGACCATATTCAAAAAGCTGAGGAGGCTTCCTTCAGGAAAAATCATCTTCTTGCCAAGGGGATTCTCTCCACCACAGGATTCCAGGAACCACCAGAATCTAACACCCAACAATTAAGATGTCCCAATGGGTAGAGGCCAGCATAAAAGCTCAACCAAAAATAGGCAGAGCAATATGGCATCTCTAGAACCCAGTTATCCAGGGGCAAGCAGCCCTGGACACCCCAGCATAATTGAAATTCAAGAAGATGACCTAAAATCTCTGCTTATGAAGAGGTAATAGAGGAAACAAATAAAGTTTGTGAAGAACTAGAGGTAGATAAAGCCAAACAGATTATGGTCATGCATGAAGAAATAGAGGAAGATAAAGCCAAACAGATTATGGCCATCCATAAAGAAATGCAGGAAGTTGCAGCCAAACAGTTTGGGGCCTTTAGAGAGAAAATGCTTAAATCACTGAAAGAAATAAAAAAAAAAACAAACAAACAGAGGATTGTTCAAACAAACAGCTGAAGGAATTGAAGGAAAATATAATCAGACAGGTGAAGGAAATCAACAAAAAAAACTTAAGATCTGAAGATAGAATTGGAAAGTTAAAAAAAAAACACAAATGGAGGAAATTGTGGAGAGAAAGAACTTAGGGAAGAAAATAGGAACTACACAGGTAAGCATAACCAATAGACTACAGGAGATGGAAGAAAGAATCTCAGGTGTCAAAGATACAATGGAAGAAATCGATCTATCGGTCAATTAAAACGTTATATCTAAGAAATTCCTGACACAGACAGTCCAAGAAATCCAAGACAATATAAAAAGACAAAACCTAAGAATATTAGGAATACAGAAAAAGAAGATTCCCCCCTCCAAGGCCGAGAAAATATTTTCAACAAAATCATTGAAGAAAATTTTCCCAACATAAAGGAGAGGCCTATACCAATACAAGAGGCCTACAGAACACCCAATAAATCAGACCAGAAAAGAAAATCCTCCTGCCACATAATAATCAAATCAGTAAGTATACAGAACAATGAAAAAAATACTAAAAGCTGCAAAGGAAAATGACCAAGAAACGTAATGGCAAACCCATCAGAATCACACTTGACTTCTCAACAGAGACTATGAAAGCCAGAAGAGCCTGGACAAATATCATGCAGACCCTAAGAGAACACAGATGTCAGCCCAGGCTACTATACCCAGCAAAACTCTCAGTCATCATAGATGGAGAAAACAAGATATCCAACGACAAAAACAAATTTCAACAATACCTAAACACAAATCCAGCATTACAGAAGACACTAGAAGGAATAATACTACCCAAGAAAACTAACTACTTTCAAAAAAACACAGGAAATAATTAACCTCACTACAGCAAAATAAAAAGCAACCAAGCACACAGCCTTATGACCACAGCCAACATCAAAATCAAAGGAACTAACAGCCACTGGTCATTAATTTCTTGCAACATCAATGGACTCAATTCTTCAATAAAAAGACACAGACTAACAGAATAGATGTGTAGACAAGATCCAACAATCTGTTGCATACAAGAAACACACCGAAGTCAGGATTATAGATATCACCTGAGGGTAAAAGGCTGGAAGGCAGTTTTCTAAGCAAATGGACCCAAGAAGCAAGCAGGAGTAGCCATTCTAATATCTGATAAAATAGACTTTCAACCAAAATCAATAAAAAAGAGATAGGGAAGGACACTTCATACTCAAAACTAAAGTCCAAGTGGATCAAAGACCTCAACATAAAACCAGATACTCTAAATCTGTTAGAAGAAAAAGTGGGGAACAGCCTAGAACTCATTGGCACTTCATACTCATAAAGGGAAAATTCCACCAGGAAGACATGACAATCCTGAATGTCTATGCCCTAAATACAAGGGCTCCCACATTTGTAAAAGAAACATTAATAAAGCTTAAACACACATAGATACCCAGACATTAATAGTGGGAGACTTCAACACCCCACTCTCAACAAAAGACATGTCAACAAAACAGAAATTAAACAAAGAAACAATGGCTATAACAGAGGTCATGAATCAAATGGACCTAACAGACTTCAACAGAACCTTACACTCAAAAACAAAAGAATTTGCTTTCTTCTCAGCACCTCATGGAACCTTCTCCAAAATAGACCATATGGTTGGTCACAAAAGAAGCCTCAACAGATAGAAGAAGATTGAAATAATCCCTTGTGTAATCCCTTGTATATCTGATCACTGTGGACCAAAGCTGGACCTCAAAGCAACAGAAATACCAAAAAGCCTACATACACATTGAAACTGAACAACTTGCTACTAAATGTCAAGGAAGAAATAAGAAATAAATTAAAGTTTTCCTAAAATTCAATGCAAATGAAGACAGAACATACCCAAACTTATGGGACACAATGAAAGCATTGGTAAGAGGAAAGCTCATAGCACTAAGTGCCTTCAAGAAGAAATTCGATTGTACCAGTTTACATTCCCACCAGCAGTGGAGGAGGGTTCCCCTTTCTCTACAACCTCTCCAGCATGTGTTGTCCCTTGAGTTTTTCATCTTGGCCATTCTGATGGGTGTAAGGTGAAATCTCAGGGTCGTTTTGATTTGCATATCCCTAATGGCTAATGAGGTTGAGCATTTCTTTAAGTGTTTTTCTGCCATTCGATATTCCTCTGTCAAGAATTCTCTGTTTAGCTCTGTTCCCCATTTTTTAATTGGATTACTTGGTTTGCTGCTTTTCAGCTTCTTTAGTTCTTTGTATATACTGGATATTAGTCCTCTGTCAGATAAAGGGTTAGTGAAGATTCTTTCCCAATCTGTAGGCAGTCATTTTGTTTTGATGACAGTGTCATTTGCTTTACAGAAATTTTCAGTTTCATGAGGTCCCATTTATTGATTGTTGCTCTTAGAGCTTGTGCTGTTGGGGTTCTGTTCAGGAAATTGTCTCCTGTGCCAATGAGTTCTAGGCTGTTCCCCACTTTTTCTTCTAACAGATTTAGAGTATCTGGTTTTATGTTGAGGTCTTTGATCCACTTGGACTTTAGTTTTGTGTGGGGTGAGAAATATGGATCTATTTTTATTTTTCTACATGTAGACATCCAGTTGGACCAGCACAATTTGTTGAAGATGCTGTCTTTTTTCTATTGAATGGTTTTGGCTTCTCTGTCAAAAATCAAGTATTCATAGGTGTGTGGGTTTATTTCTGGGTCTTCTATGTGGTTCCATTGATCCTCCTTTCTGTTTTTATGCCAATACCATGCAGTTTTTATTACTATTGCTCTGTAGTACAACTTGAGTTTTTATTACTATTGCTCTGTAATACAACTTGAGATCGGGGATGGAGATACCTCCAGATGATCTGTTGTTGTACAGGATTGTTTTGGAGATTCTGGGTTTTTTGTTTCTCCATATGAAATTGAGAATCTTTTTTTCAAGGTCTGTAAAGAATTGAGTTGGTATTTTGATGGGAATTGTATTGAATCTGTAGATTGCTTTTGGCAGGATGGCCATTTTCACAATGTTAATCCTACCAATCCATGAGCATGGGAGATTGTCTGGAAATCTATCTGGCGCTTTCTCAGACAATTAAAAATAGTGTGTCCTCAAGACCCAACTATATCACTGCTATGTATATACCCAGACTTTGCTGAAGTACACAAAAGGGATACTTGCTCAACCATGTTTATAGCAGCTTTATTTGTAATAGCCAGAACCTGGAAACAACCCAGATGTCCATCAATGGAGGAATGGGTACAGAAATTGTGGTATTTTTACACAATGGAATACTACTCAGCAATCAAAAAGGAGAAAATCATGAAATTTGCAGGCAAATGGTGGGATCTAGAAAAGATCATTCTGAGTTAAATATCCCAGAAGGAGAAAGACAAACACGGTATATACTCACTTATATAGACCTATAAGATATGATAAACATAATGAAATCTATACACCTAAAGAAGATAATCAAGTGAGCGGACATGGGGTAAGATGATCAATTCTCATTTAGAAAGACAGATGGGATGTGCATTGAACGTATGACAGGAGTCTACTGAGCGCATCTGAAAGACTCTAACTAGCAGTGTTTTCAAAGCAGATACAAAGACTCATGACCAAACCTTTGGCAGAGTACAGGGAATCATATGAAAGAAGGGGAGTTAGTAGGATGGGGAAAGGATAGGAGCTCCACAAGGACCAAATATATCTGGGCACAGGGTCTTTTCAGAGACTGACATTCAACCAAGGAACATGTATGGATATAACCTAGAACCTCTGCTCAGATGTAGCCTGTGGTAGCTCAGTAACCAATTGGTTTCCCATAGTGATGGGAACAAGAACTATTTCTAACAGGAACTCAAAGACTGGCTCTTTGACCTCCCCACCCCCCAAGGGAAGAGCAGTCCTGTTAGGCCACAGAGGAGGGCTTTGCAGCCAGTCCTGAAGATACCTGATAAAACAGGATCGGATGAAAGGGGAGGAGGACCCCCATCAGTGGACTTGGAAAGGGGAACGGTGGAGATGAAGGATGAGGGTGGGATTGGGAGGGAATGAGGGAGCGGAACACGGCTGGGATACAGAGTTAATAAAATGTAACTGATAAGAAAAAAATAAAATTAAATAAAAAAAGAAATTCAAAACATATCTTCAACTAACTTAATGGCTCACCTAAAAGCCTTGGGGGCGGGGAAGAAGCATACACACCAAAAAGCAGTAGACAGCTGGAAATAATCAAATTCATGGCTGAAATCAATCAATTAGAAACAAATAAAACAAGTCAAAGAATAAATGAAATCAAGAGATGGTCCTTTGAGAAAATCAACAAGATAGACAAACCCTTAGTCAAACTAACTAAAAGGCAGAAAGACACTATCCAATTAACAAAATCAGAAATGAAAAGAGGGACATAACAATAGACTTTGAGGAAATCCAAATAATCATTAAGACTTACTTCAAATATTTCTATGGAGCAGCCTAGCTAGGCCATAGAGGAGGAGATTGTAGCCAGTCCTGGTGAGACCTAATAAACTACAGTCAGATGAAAGGGGAAGAGAACCTCCCTCATCAGAGGAGTTAGAGAGGGGCAAGAAGAAGATGAGGGAGAGAGAGTGTGATTGGGAGGGAATGAGGGAGGGGAGTACAGGTGGGACATGAAGTAAATAAACTGTAATTAATATAAAAAATTTTAAAAAACTACATATAAATAACAATTGATATTTCCAGGAAAAAAATCTATATGCCACAAAATTTGAAAATCTAAATGTAATGAACAATTTTCTTAATAGATTCCACTTACCAAAGCTGAGTCAACACCAGGTAAATCAATTAAATATTCCTATATTCCCTAAGGATATAGAAGAAGTCATCAAAATTCTCCCATCCAAAAAAAAAAAAAAAAAGCCCAGGACCAGATGGCTTCAGCACAGAATTCTACCAGACCTTCAAAGAAGAGTTAATACCAATACTCTTCAAATTATTCCATAAAATAGAAACAGAAGGAACAGTACCAAACTAATTTTATGAAGCCAGAGTCACCTTGGTGCCTAAACTTCACCAAGACCCAAGAAAGAGAATATCAAGCCAATCTCCCTTATGAACATTGATGCAAAAATACTTAACAAAATACTTGCAAACCAAATACAATAACACATAAAAGATATCATCCACTATAACCAAGTAGCCTTTGTTGCAGGTTTGCAGGGATGGTTCAATATACGGAAATCCATCAATGTGATACACCTTATTAACAAACTAAACAACAACAACAACAAAAACCTCATGATGATCTCCTTAGAAGCTGAAAAAGCATTTGACAAAATTCAACATCCATTCATGTTTAAAGTCTTGGAGAGATCAGGGATGCAAGGCACATACCTAAACATAGTAAAGGCAATATAAAGCAAGCATATATCCAACATCAAACTGAACGGAGAGAAACTTAAAGCAATCCCATTGAAATCAGGGGCAAGGCAAAGCTGCAATCTCTCTCCATATCTCTTCAACATAATTCTGGAAGTCCTTGCTAGAGCAATTGAAAGAGATCAAGGGGATACAAATCAGAAAAGAAAAAGTCAAATTATCACTATTTGCAGATGATATGATAGTATACCTGAGTGACCCCAAAAATTCTACCAGGGAACTCCTACAGCTGATAAACACCTTCAGCAAAGTGGCTGAATACAAAATTAACTCAAAAAAAAAAATCAGTAGCCCTCCTGTATACTAAAGACAAAGGGGCTGAGAAAGAAATTAGGGGAAAAAACAATCTTCCCAATAGCCACAAAAGACATAAAGTTCATTGGTATGACCCTAACCAAGCAAGTCAAAGACTTGTATGAAAAAAAATTCAAGTCTCTGAAGAAAGAACTAGAAGAAGATATCAGAAGATGGAAAGATCTCCCATGCTTATGGCTTGGTAGGATTAACATAGTAATAATTGCCATCTTACCAAAAGCAATCAACAGATTCAATGCAATTTCCATGAAATTACCAACAAAATTCTTTACACACCTTGAAAGAAAAATTCTCAACTTCATATGGAATAACAAGAAACCCAGAATTGCTAAAACAATCTTCTACAATAAAAGATCTTCTGGAGGTATCTCCATCCCTGATCGTAAGCTGTACTATACAGCAACAGTAATAAAAACTGCGTGGTACTAGCATAGAAAGAGAATGGTAGATCAATGGAACTGAATAGAAGACCCAGAAATAAACCCACACACTTATGGATACCTGGTTTTTTACAAAGATGCCAAAACCATTCAAAGGAAAAAAAGATAGCATCTTCAACAAATGGTGCTGGTCTAACTGGATGTCTATATGTAGAAAAATGCAAACAGATCCATACTTATCACCCTGCACAAAAGTAAAGTCAAAAGTGGATCAAAGACGTCAACATAAAACCAGACACATTAAATCGGTTAGAACAAAAATTGGGGAAGAGCCTTGAACTCATTGGTACAGAAGTCAGCTTCCTGAGCAGAACCCCAACAGCACAGGCTCTAAGAGCAACAATCAATAAATGAAACCTCGTGAAACTGAAAAGCGTCTGTAAAGCAAAGGACACCGTCATCAAAACAAAAAGAGTGTCAACAAATTGGAAAAGAGTCCTCACCAACCCTATATCTTACAGAGAGATAATATCCAGTATATATAAATAACTCAAGAAGGTAAACAGCAACAAAATAAGTGATCCAATTAAAAAATGCGGAACAGAGCTAAACCAAGAATTCTCAATTGAGGAATATCAAATGGCAGAGATACCCTTAAATAAATGTTCAACATCCTTAGTCATCAGGTAATTGTAAATCAAAATACCCTGAGATTTCATCTTACACCCATCAGAATGGCTAAGATTAATAACGCAAGTGACAACACATGCTGGAGAAGATGTGCAGAAAGAGGAACCCTTCTCCACTTTTGGTAGCAATGTAAACTTATACAACCACTTTGGAAATCAATCTGGCCCTTTCTCAGACAATTAGGAATAGAGCTTCCTCAAGATCCAGCCATACCACTGCTACTCAACTATACAACAAGGACATCTGCTCAACCATGTTTGTAGCAGCTTTATTTGTAATAGCCAGATTCTGGAAACAGCCCCGATGCCTCTCAGTTGAGGAATGGATACCAAAATTGTGGTATATCTACACAATGGAATATTATGCAGTGATAAAAAACAAGGAAATCATGAAATTTGCAGGTAAATGGTGGGAACTGGAAATGATCTTCCTGAGTGAGGTATCCCAGGAGCAGAAAAACATACAGGGTTTATACTCACTCATAAGTGGATACTAGCCATATAATATAGGATAAACATACTAAAATATGTACACCTAAGGAAGCTAATCAGGAATGAGGACTCTGGCTAAGATTCTTAATCTTCATTCATAAAGGCAAAGAGGATGGACATTGGAGGAGGGAGAAAACGGAACGGAACAGGAGCCTACCACAGAGGGCCTCTGAAAGTATCTACCCTACAGGGTTTCGAAGCAGATGTTGAAACCCATAGCTAAACTTTGGGCAGCGTGAAGAGAATCTTATGAAAAAGTGGGAGATTGTAAGATTTGGAGAGGACAGGAGCTCCACAAGGCCAACAACATATCCTAAAAATCTGGGCACAGGGGTCTTTTCTGAAACTGATACTCCAGCCAAGGACCACTCCTGGAGATGGCCTGGAACCCCTGCACAGAGGTAGCCTATGGCAGTTCAGTATCCAAGTGACTTCCATAGTAATGGGGACAGGGACTGTCTCTGACAGTAACTGATTGTCCTCCTCTTTGATCACCTCTCCGTGAGGGGGGAGCAGCCTTACCAGGCCACAGAGGAAGACAATGTACCCACTCCTGGTGAGACCTGATATACTAAGATCAGAAGGAAGGGGTGGAGGACCTCCCCTATCAGTGGACTGGAAGAGGGACACGGGTGGGGAAGAGGGAGAGTGGGATTGAGAGCGGAGGAGGAAGGGAGGTTCAGGGGGAATACAAAGTGAATAAAGTGTAATTAATAAAAAATAAATTTAAAAAAGATTTTCAGTAAATGAATACACTTTACTATATGGGTTAATTCAAATTAGTAATTGACATGTGTATTGTAGCTTTCTTGGAAGCATAAATAATATTGATTAAATCCTGGGAAAATTACTTCTCTTGAAAATTTAGAATATGATTGGAACAGAAAACAAAGGAAAAATAAATTCGAAGGTTAAGGTGGCTGTTCTTATTTTGTTCTTTCCTCTTGGCATTATTAACACATACTTATATTCACTAGGAATGAATATACATGAATAAATTTCAGTGTGTTTGGTAACTATGTTAACTTTCCCTAGCTAGGTGAGTCTTTCGTTGACATAAGGAAAGCAAATAAGTCTAAAAATTCAGTTTAAACTAATGAGATATTTATTATAATGGAAAATAAAAATTTATCACTCAGATTGTTATTCAATTAATTTTGAAAATTTGTTATATAATTATTGGTCTATTCTCATGAGTGAAATAGACAAAAATGTCTAGTGTACCAGATGTAATACAACGACTCACCAATTTGTATTTCTAGCTCAAACAGCCCTTATGAACTCCAATCACATACAAGATAATTTTATACCTACCCTCAATGTTCTCCCAGATATCTTAAAATTATTATGTAAAAACAGAATTATGTATTTCTTAGAAAAATTTGTTTTTCTGTCAATTTTTCTCAAGAATAATATTGATAAAAGTCACCATTCAAAGCAAATGAATAATTTCACAAAAGGTACATGAGTTCATGAAACCAATGAAGTAAGTGTCATGAAGGCACAGGTGAGCTCTGACATAGATCAGGGACATAAAAGTATATGTTGAGTGAGAAAAAAATAAGAAAACAATTGTTCAACTTGTTACTGTACATCTCATTTGAAAAAAATAAAATTGCTTTGGTACCTAAATATGTCTGAAATATTTTAGATTTTCAAACTATTTCATACATTTTATTCTTTATACCTATATATCTAACATACTATAACATAACATATCATAATAACAATAATAACATAATCTATAACCTAAACTAACTTTTTTCCACAAAATTAAATGCTCACTAATAGTATTGTTCTGATGACCATACTTTAAAGTAGCTTGAATATTTTTTGTGCTTTTAGCTTAAGTTATGATTGATTGAGGATTTTTATTTATTTGCAAATTATCTTTAATATGCTAGAAGCAAAAGAAATAGCATAAGATAAGGCTAGTGTCATTTTGTTTATGGGTTTTTTTTTTTTTTAGTTCTTGCTTTAAATTTAGATAAAACTGTAATAAAATTATTTGTATCATTATTGACCAAAATTTCTTAAATATGTATAATTGAGTCTCAAATTATACGTAAGTATTTTGTCACAGATAGTTGGTTTTAAAAGAGAGAAAACTTAAAATCTGAGAGGTTGGTCCAAAGTGAAATTCACACTATCATAATATAATACCTCCTACTTATAGCTGTATTGTAACATTCTCCTATACCAGAAACTGAGATAAAATTGCTTTTCTCCCTTAAAAAAAAAAAAGCTTATCAAAATAGCTAAATATAAACTTGTTAGACAACACTTTAAAATTTTATAATACTCTTAAAATGCAAATTTATGTACTGTTTTCCTTGTGCTTTCCTTTACTAGATCACAGCTAAAAACAAACACAGTCTAATTGGATTGCTCCTTTCTGCTCCCCGGCTTTGAATTAGGTGACTCTTACTTTGGATTGAGCATGTTATTAAATATGGTCTGTGTCTTCTTATGTGTTATTTTACCAGACCACCACCAATTTCTTATATTTAAAATGTGTTCCATACTAAGTTACATCAGATGCTTGTTAATATCAAGTAAATTGGCTAATATTGTAAAAACAAAGTGTTAATTAATTGTAAAATTATCAATGTGTATTTGAATTTCTCTGTATAAGTACGCAGGCTCATGATTTTAAACAATTTCAAAATTAAGGTTAATAGAAAAAGTAAATCTGTAGCACAAATAATTTTGTGTATTTAAAAAATATTTTTATTTTTTTAATATTTTTAATTACAGTTTATTTTCCTTATATCCCAGCTGTAGTGCCCTCACTTGTCCTCTCCCAATTCTGCCCTCCCTCCCTCTTCTCCTCCCATGCCCCTCCCTCAGCCCACTGATGGGGGCAGTACTCCTCCCCTTTCATCTGACTCTAGTCTATCAGGTCTCATCAGGACTAGATGCATTGCCTTTCTCTGTGGTCTGGTAAGACTGCTCCCCCTTCAGGGAGAGGTGATCAAAGAACCGGCCACTGAGTTTATCTAAAAGACAGAACACGTTCCCACTATTAGGGAGCCCACTTGGGGACTGAGCTGCCATGGACTACATCTGTGCAGGGGTTCTAGGTTATTTCCATGTATGGTCCTTGGTTGGAGTATCAGTCTCAAGGAAGAGTCCTGTGCCCAAATTTATTGGTTCTGTTGCTCTTCTTGTGAAGCTCCTGTCCTCTCCAGGCCTTTCATCTCCCTCTTCTTTCATAAGATTCCCTGCACTTTGCCCAAAGTTTGGTTATGAGTCTCAGCATCTGCTTTGATACCTTGAGGGGTAGAGTCTTTTAGATGCCCTCTGTAGTAGGCTCCTGTCCTGTTCCCTGTTTTTTTCCTGCTTCTAATGTCCATTCCCATTTGCTTTCTGAGTGAGGATTAAAGATCCCTCGGATCCTCCTTCTTCTTTAGCTTCTTTAAGAGTATGGATTTTAGTATGTTTATCCTATATTATATGTCTAATATCCACTTATAAGTGAGTATATCCCATGCATAACTTTCTGCTTCTGGAATACCTCACTCAGGATGATCTCTTCTAGTTCCCACCATTTGCCTGCAAATTTCATCATTTCCTTGTTTTCAAAATGCTGAGTTGTTTTCTATTGTATAAATGTACCACAATTTCTGTATCCATTCTTCCTTTGAGGGATATCGGGGTTGTTTCCAGAATATGAATAAAGCTGCTAAGAAAATGGTTGAGTAATACCCTTGTTACATACTTGTGCATATTTTGGATATATGCCTAGGAGTGGTATAGCTGGATCTTGAGGTAATAGTGTTCCTATTTTTCTGAGAAAGCGCGAGATTGATTTCCAAAGTGGTTGTAAATTTGGTCTATTTGTTTAATGTTGGAAATTTGAGTAAATGTTCAATGAGGCAATTGATCATAATGCGTGTATTATCATGAGATAAATTCATGCTCCTGATACATGGATAATTTAGAGATTATTTGTTCTGAATTTTAAGATTTTATGTTTAACATCTAGTTTATCACCTAGTCTTTTTTTTTTTCATCTTTTTAGTTATTTAGCTTGTGTTTGGGGGAGGATTTTTTTATTTTTTCAATTTTTTTTAAATTTAATATTATTTATTTATTTATTTATTCATTCATTTATTTATTTATTTATTTATTTATTTATTATAATTTATTCACTTTGTATCCCTGCTGTTGTCTTCCCCCAGTCGCACCTACCTTCCCTCTTCTCCCCCTATGCCATTTCCCTAGTCCCCTGATAGGAGAGAAACTCCTCCCCTTCTATCTGACAATAGGTTATAGGGTCTCATCACCTATTCTTAATTATATCTTGTCTTTTAGTTCTGAAGACAGCAATGTTAATTAAGACTCTATTAATTTTCTCTTTTTATTACAGACCCCTGTGTTTTGGTCGTGTCCATTGATTACTATGTGTTCAATTAAAGATTCATGACTGTTTCTGGTGTTATTTGATTCTGTAGGAAAGAAAACATCAGTTCTATTCTATTATAGTACTGTGAGGAGCATTTACAAATAAAGGTGTCCTTTTAAAATTAACTTAGATTATGTGATTATGATCATGTGGTTATGTGTAGTTAAGCTAAAAGACAGATGATCCAAATTATGAGTGAACAATAAGAGCCATCAAAAGTGGCAACATTTATTCCTAAATTTTTACCTTAATTATATAATTTTAAGTATAAGATTTTAGATTTTTGCTTAATTCTGTATTTACTGTTGTTTCAGTGCAAAGATTTGTATGGCTAATTTTGCAGTTACAACCTCCAACTTAGTAGGCAAATAAAAGTATCATTTTTACATAAATAATGATGTGTTATGATCAGTTAAGCATTTTAGGATTATTGAATATAAGAATATTTTAGTTAAAGCATCGCTTAGTTTACTCATATATATATATATACTCATATATATACATAACTTAGATAATATACATACCTTAGATAATAAAAATTCTTAATGGAAATTGGTAATAGCAAAAGATATTTATATATTATGGAAATATTTTGAGATATTACTCCAATATTTTATATAATTGTTTTGTATTTTTATTTTGTTAAGGTTCTTTTAGATCTTTATATGGGATTATAATGTAATTAAATAGCTTATTTTTATAATTAAAAATTATATAAAAATGTATTATATAAATTTGTGTATGGTATATAAAATTTATCCTAACATGACATTTTATTATGAATTTCTTCTTTTTCCTTTTATTAAAAATAGACTTTTTTCATACAAAAATTATGATTACGGTTTTCCTTACCCTAAGTCCTGCTAGTTTTTCTGCACTTCCTCTCCCATCCAGACTAACACTATTTCTTTCTCTCATTAGAAAGCTTTGAGGTGTATTTGCTCATTATAGGAATGAAATAAAGCTTCTAAACCATCACTGTGATTTAGAACATGAAACTACGTATCCAATTCAAAAGTATTCTCATCACTTTGCTATAAGTCCATTTCATAACTGTCTCCCATGCTTCTCTTCAGATTATACTGCCTAGTTTTTATCAGAGAAAAGTGCTTATCTCATTTCTACTAGGTGACATTAAGTTGCACATGCCAGAAATATGAGGACATGAAAATATTAATATGTATTATTTCATCTTATATCCTTCCACTTACTTTGTTATTCCTAAAACTTAACTCCTTCCATTGTCAAGACAAAATTAAACATAGACATTTTAAATGAAAGTAGTAATTCATTGCCTTGAATACTCCAAATGTGTGCACTCACTGATCCTCAAATGTCTGGATTTTTTTAAGTATTGCTGAATGCAGAATCCGAGTACTTGCATTTGCATTGATGGTTGACATCAATCTGAAGTTTTGTTTGGAGATATCTTCCATGATTTTGGAATCACAATAATATATCTTCCTAAAGATGCATTGAGTATTACAGTTGTCATTTTATTTTCACGGCAGAGTTGAATAAAATTGCTGTTTGTTACTTTGTTTCCAACTCAGGTGGGCTAGGCTGGTGGAAGATTCTCCAAACCTAGAGCTGCTCCATTGCCCCACAGGCCTTCTTGGGGAGGAGGGCAATGGAACTTGGGTCATATGCCTAGCTCGGCTGGGCTGGGCCCTCTGTCTTTGCTGCAGCAGAACTATCTCTGTGCCCAGAGCTGCTCCAGTGCCCCGCTGGCTTCCTCGAGATGGCAGACAATGGGACTTGAGTCCCACCTAGCTCAGGTCCGCTGTGGTCACTGTCTGTGCTGGCACTGGTATTGAATACAAACACCTGTGCTTAGGTGTTTGTAGAGGCAATACTACTACCATCATCCTGTATTAAATGTGCTAAAATGACTTCTAATGATTCATTGATATAACCAAAAATTGGTGCAGCCTTCAAGTCTAATAAAATAATGTCCTTCTTGAAGTTGATGGGAATTAACAATACGGTCCCTGGTAAGGTTTTCACTTAGAAGCCTATTACTTTTCTACTGAGAGGCAGAATGGAATGGGCCCATAATCAGGCCACATTATTGGAGGGGAAAACAGTTATTTTTATTAAAAGGGAAAACATTAACTCCCAATAAGTTATCTTTATACTCATAAATAAATATATCTCTCACTTCTTACCTGTGAATCTTCTGTTTTCAGGATGCATTGATAAGTACAGAGATCCACAACTGGCCAGAGTTGGGAATACAGACTGCGGAAAGCTCTTCCCCAAAGGGAAGATGTACTACATCTCCTACCCGAGGCTTTGAGATCGCGAAGGATGAGGGAGCAGAAAGTGTGTGAGACCCTGAGATGATGGATGACCATAGGAAAGCATGAACTTCTAACCTCGAAAGGGAAACTGCGCATGTGAATTCACATGATTTGCAGCAGACTGAATAAAACCTGTGCAAACCCAAACCATACCGAATTGCAGCACAAGAGGGGAATTGGGTAGAATAGCCCCTGGCTGTGAAGCTATGGACAGTTGTGATTTGCTAGCAGAGAGTTTTCATTCTAAAAGAGTATTTTGTGCTAAGTCAACCACACTCCAATATCTGTTGTGATTTTTTGTGGAGGGAAAAGTTTGGATAAGACTATTTTGTTTCGTTTCAAAAGGGAAGTAACCA
Source organism: Psammomys obesus (assembly GCF_907164565.1). Taxonomy (NCBI): domain Eukaryota; kingdom Metazoa; phylum Chordata; class Mammalia; order Rodentia; family Muridae; genus Psammomys; species Psammomys obesus. The sequence goes on from NW_026585689.1 coordinate 21,778,458, forward strand.
TCTTTCACAGAGCTATGCTATTGAGAGAAACCATATCTGTCTTTACAAACTGATTCTCATACTTCTTATATATATTGTGAAAATTCTAGAATGGTAAAAACTTATGCAGACTTCCATGCCTCTGGACTTATTGAGATGCCTTTTTTTTTTTTTTTCATGAAAGACAACGTTTAGCCTGCAGCAATCCATGAAAAATATATGTAAACAGTTTTCACTTGCATGGCAGCTCTAACTTACTTCCACTGCCACAGTTTCATCAGTTTTCCCCCGCCATCTTTCTTTTCAGACACCTGTCTATGCTTAGAAGCCAGGCTATTTGCGTATCCTGCTGCCCTAGCACCCTGGCATATTCAAAAACATTTTTAATTTTGAGATTATCTAGCTTTTCAAATTTTATATTCAAAGACACACTTTTCTTCCTTCCTTAAGAGTACTTACCTCTTAAGAGTAAGTGATAAGTAACCTTTGAGATATATTTTAATGTCCTTAATTGTGGTTTGCAGATGGCATCCATTTGTCATTTGAACTTTGGAAGAACATTTGGAGATTTAAGTGTCTCTTTAGGGCACCAAAAAAGAATTGACATTTAGTTAAGGAAGCCAACATCATGAAGTCATTCCCAAAGATAATTCTGGCTTGTCTTTATAAGGAACCTGAAAAATCATCAAGCTTATACATGCTATCCCACAGGTGGATATAATATCTCTATTCATGAAATGAATATATTTAAATTTCTTTATTTGAGTGCGTTCTTAAAAATCATATGACTTTTATACATACTCACATGTGAATACATGTACACACACATTTGAGATCATGTCTTACATAACCTAAGCTAGCCCCAAACTCTTGGTTTTGCTGAGGATCGTCTAAGTCCATAAACCCTACATTCTAGCATTACAGGCATATGTCTACAAGGCCTGTTGGTTTAGGAAGTAATATTTTACTCTCACTTCTGTCAGTTATTAAAAGTCAAGCACCCTCACCTCTTTTACCTTATATAATAAATAAATGTCTACACTCAGAGATATGGAAAAACAGCAAACTACCTTTGCTTAAGAAGCATAACTGGTAAAGTACTGGCTTTGTAAACTTGCAGCCAGTGTGATATACCAACTGGGCAATTCAAGTTACAGCGTACAATTTTATTTGGATTCATGAATTCACTGTTTTGATCCATGGTGGCTTGGCCCTGGTCTTTTGGTCCTTATATGTGGAAGTATGTACATCAACATGGCAGTGCCTGGTAGAAATGGTCTATTTGTCATCAGGGGAATAGGAAGGAAAAAAAAAAGACCAGAAAGTCTTGCTTTCCTTCAAAAGCACATTTCATGACCTTCCATTAGACATTGATAACCTTAGCAGTGTGGGCTATGGAGAAGGAGGTTCACTGAAGCCTCTTGTCTGCTAGCCTAGGTCAAGGTTGAGAGAGAGAACTGCCGTAACAAAGCAAGAGGAAGAGAGGAAAAATCCCAGTGTACCCCTCCTATTCCAAGTGTACCTCCATTCATATGTATATTCACCACACATGAACGCCACATGACAGAGGAGCACACACAAGAAAACAGATGCACACATGCTTCCTACAACTGTTGTGTCTGGTGTACAGTCTTTATTTTTTTCTTTCAGTATTTCATTATTTTCATTAATTCCACAAAATACAGGAGTAATCATGTTATTTCACACATATACACATACTTTGAAGTTAGTCACTCCCTATTCACTTGTTATGTCAGAAACGTTTCTATATATATTTCAGGAACATGGAAATCTATTCCTGACTTCCCTATTGGAATGATTATTCAAAGTTGTAGTAAGGTTAAATGAACCAAAGACTGATCCCAAACTACACACTTTCTATTAATAAATATTAAAAGATTCTGGAACTGTTAAAAGTTTTACCACTGCCTACGTAAATAATTTCACAAAGAGAAAAGTTTTCTATTTCTCCTGAGTCTTCTCAACTCGAAAGAGCAGAAACAGTATAGAATCTCTAGATTTTGCATAAATGATTGCAGCAAATCTGAAACCTCCAGCCTGACAGACCCTGAAAGGGTGAACATACCACCTACTCCTTCCCATTTTCTGGCTCCCTATCATTGCATCCAATGGGAACAAAGCAAGGAGAAACCAGAGACTAGAACAACTCAAGCTGAAAATCTACAGTGGTCAGACTCCTGGTGTACAACTGAGGCAGAGAAATGACAAAATGAAGGAGTGTATCAATCATAGTGTCTTTCAAATACATATTTTCTTATAATTTCTGTGAAGGAAAAATCTGTTGCTAATTATGTAACTACTGCCTCCTTACTAATAAATCAAAATATATACCCTAGCTGAGTTTTCTTCTGCTTGGTGTTCTAGAAGGTATTGTTTTGAAATTATATCACAAAAGACCTAACATCATTTCACTCCATCATCTATATGCCATGGTTTATATGCTTCTTCTATCTATAATATACTTATTATAATATCTTATAATTCCTTTATAAGTATCATTAGTGAATTCCTCCTATAAGGAGGTTCTTGTCCAAAGCTTCACTAGAAGATGTATGCATACAGAGTTCAGAAGATGGTAGCCAGTGGGCATGTGTAGAGCTTTATGCCATCGTTTTGGACATGTTTCTCTTCCGTGGACATACACCCAAATAATGTATTCTACATCGTAAAATCAACAATTGAACGGAGGAAATAAGAACTAATCAAATGAGAAGATACTTTTGAAAAACATACAAAAAAGAAAGTAGAACCATTGAAACTCCAGGAAAGTTGAAACATGTAATGTCATTTCCCTTTAAATTTGGAGAAATAACATTTCATAGGACAGTGAATGTTTTCTTAAAAGAAGGGACTTAAATATATATGGCTGTTGAACTTAGGAATATAAATGGATCTTCTTTTTTTTGAGTCAAATTTATTTTATTTTAAATATAATACTGTTAAGAAAAATTTATATTTCATATTTTGCCTTAAAGTAGTTGATGGAATATTTTTCAAAATGATATTGTAATGTAATTTTGAAAATCATATGGATAATATTAAAAATATGTGTTAAACTATGTACACTATCTTTTAAATCTGTCTTTGATAAGAATTGTGTTTTTAAAAATATCCATGTGGAATATTTCCCAGATTATCCATCTGTGTTTTTAATTTATTCTTTGAAGTCTAAGGATGCCAAAACTGTCTGGTAGGGATAATGATGACTGAATTCATGAGCAGCAATTGGACTCCCTTTGCTATGAAATAATTATGGTGGATATCCCTTCAACACAATGTCTAGCTGCCAATTCATATAGCTAAAAATAAAGCTTTGGAGGCAAGCGTTTCATAGGCAAAGCAAATACTCAGTACAGTATCATTCTGCAACTAAAAAAATAGCATAAATTGACGGGACTATAGCTTGAAGTGACTATTTCATATAGGTAGCAAAAAAACTATGTCATTAGTTGGAATGAATCATATGTTTTCAGTTTCCAAAGAAGTGTAATAAAAAATAAAGTCTGTAAAGCTTTGGTGAATTATAATACTTAAGTGTCTGAGTGAATCAAGCTCTCTCACACTCCACATAATGTCTGACTGAGGGGCTCTGTATTTGATCTTATCTGCTTCAGGGGGATGATGGCTGACCATGAAACTGACCTATGATTATAGCAAAATGTTACAAGGATTTTTTTTTAATCTTTTGTCTTCTTCAAGTTATTTATTTATCTATTTATTTATTTATTTGTCTGTTATTTAAAACTTTATTAGGTTAAAAGAATTGGAGAGCTCAAATTATCATTTTTATATTTATTCTTAGTCATTGCACATTTAATATAGTTCAACAATTTCTCAAAAGATATTAACAAGTTGGCCTTTGACCTACATGTTGGATGATAAATTAATGACAAATATATGTATATTGTAAAAAATGACAATACTGATGATCAAAATGTTACATTGAAGAGGAGAAATGCCCATTATCATTTTTAATAATGACCTCTTGCCAAGAGTCCACTTCCTGTTATGGAAAGGGAGCAGCCTCACATAGTAATTGAGAACTTCTGCCACAGACAATATGTTGTTTTCTAGTTATTAGTATTAAGCAGGACAGATAGAAGTCATGTTATAAGATACTTTATATCTTTTTTATTCTTTATTAATTACACTTTATTCACTTTGCATCCCCCCTGTCCATTGTAAGAGGAACAGGGACTGTCTTCAATTTATTTTTTTTTAATCCTGAAGTTTTTTTTTATTTTTTTAAAATTCTGTATTAATTACACTTTATTCACTTTGTATCCCCCCTGTGGTTTTCTACCTCCTCCTATCCCAATCCCTCCCTTCCTCTACCCTCTGCATGCATGCCGTCCCAAGTCCTAGGGGACATCTGTTATTTTAGCAGACGTGTTAGTGTTTAGTTTTATCAAATAGTGTTTAGTTTTATCAAAAACCTCTGGTCTATCTATTCTCAGGATCTTACTCACCCCAACAGTTTCATATTTGGTTCCTTCCTGTGGAGTGGACTTTAATTTGTATCAGACATGCCTTGGTTACTCTCCCAAGCTTTGAGCCACTATCTATTGATCTAGCATATCTTGCAGGCAGGACACCATTGTAACTCAATGGTTGTAACTCAAAGGTTGTGCACCTGCGTTAGTGTTTACACTTTTGCCTTGGTATCAGGCAGAATAGCTTCCTGTAACCAAAGATACTAACCTATAGGGTGAAAGCTCTATGTTGGCACCATATCAAATTTAGATATTCAATGAGCTATGGAAATGTTGTGTTCAGCAATAAGATCTTACAGTCAGTTTGTAGAGAGAAACTGTGGCGATATGCTGGGTTGTTCAGAGTTTCCCATGGGACCTCTTCGGCCAACAACTCAATTAGTGTAACCCATTTCAGGAATAGGAGTCTTCACTTTGTGAGAAGAGACATTCAGCTAGTATTCTGACTCTGCCTTTTTATTTGGCAATTTCGAGAGGAACTCCCTTCATATATGTATATATTTTAGGAAGCTTCTACTGTACTATTTTCCTACATTACCTATCAAATGGCCCTAAATTTTATGTCTCTCCCCATAATCTACCCTTTATCTTCTTCTTTCTTTCCACTGCTCCATTCCATCCAGCCCACCCGATACATTTGTAACTATCCTATTTCTCTTCCTTAGGAAGATTTATTTTTCCTCTCCCTAGTCCATTACTTTATTCCAACTCTCTGTGGTTCTATGGATTGCATCTTGGTGATCATTGAATTAACAACAAATATCCACAAATAAATTAATGCATTAAATATTTTTTCTGTCTGGATTACCTCATTTGTGATGCTTTCTTTTTGCTTCCATCCATTTACCTGTGAATTTCATGATTTTATTTTTCAATATATTTCAAGCACTTCCTTCTCCTTTAATAGAAATAAAAACTTTTTTCATACAAAATATCCTGACTGTAGTTTCTTCTCCCTCTTCTCCTCCCAGTTCTACCCACCTTCTCTTCCATCTAGACCCACTAGCTTTCTGGCTCTCATTACAAATGAGTATCTATCTAAAACATAACAGCTGTTGAGTAATATTCCATTGTGTAAATGTACTATGTTTTGTATCCATTCACCTGTTGAGGGACATTATTATTTTTCCAGTTTATGACTTTATGAATAGGTCAACAATGACCATTGTTGAGCAAGTGTCTTTGTGGTAGGCTGAGTCATCCTTTGGATTTATGCCCAGTGGCAATAGAGCTCAATCTTGAGGGTGCTCAATTCTAATCTTTCTGATTGACCAACACACAGATTTCCATAGTGTTAGCACAAGTTTGTACTCCCACCAGCACTGGAGGAGTGTTCCCTTGTTCCATGTTGTTGCCAGCATGAGCTGTTGCTTGGCTTAGTGATGTTAGCCATTCTAATAGTTTTAAGTTGAAATCTCGAAGTAGCTTTGGTTTGCATTTCCTTGATAAACAGAATTTTTCACATGTATTTAAGTGTTTCTCAGACAAATGAGTTTTCCCTATTGATAATTCTCTGTTTATATCTGCACACCATTTTCAATTGGGTGAGTTGTTTTCTTCACTTGTAAATTTTGAGTTCTTTCTAGATTTTGAACATTCATTCCATTATCACATGTTTATTTGTTAAAATCATCCTGTTTCTTAGAATGTTGCTTATCCAAATGAAAGTGTCCTTTTTGTTCAGAAGATTCTCAATTTCATGAGGCCCAATTTAGTGCTCAGTGATCTTAATATATGTACTAATGGCATTCTCTTCAGAAAGCCATTTACTTTTAAGGCTGTATATAATTTTCTCTTCTAGAAAGTTCAGTATATTATCAGGTCTTTGATCTGTTTGGAGTTTTTGTTCAGGATAATAAGTATGGATCTCTTTGCTTTATTCTACTTGTAGCCATTGAGCTTGACCAGCCCTATTTGTTGAAAATACTGTCTATTCTTGTTTATATTTCCGTCAGGGCTCAGGGAATATTGCCGAAGAGGAAGCCGAAGAATCATAAGAGCTAAAAGGGATGCTCAACAGGATGAACAAGGTCTCTTCACCAGATGGTCTCCTAAGGCTGAGAAAAAGATGGGAAATACTCCTTTATCCCTAAGCCAGAAGGTGTCTTAATAGATAATCATTTGCAAATGAAAATTAGTTGTCTCTAAAGCAGTGTCTCTGTAGAAGCAAAGTACTGGGTTTTTGTTTGATTGTTTGTTTGGTTGTTTGTTTGATTATTTTACATCTTTGTTATAGCCCCATCTCTCCTCCTCTCTCGACCCCAACCTTCCTCTTTTATTCCCTTCTCCCTTCCCCTTTCCTCAAGCTCTCTTTCCCATCTAGCCCAGCTCATCAATTTTCATCAGTTCTGAGTGTCTGCCTCCCCTGTGGCCTGTCAAGGCAGTCCAGCCAGGGTAAAGTGATCAAAACCTGTCAAGTCAGCCCATGCAGTCCCTACCTCTCTTACTAGGATACTCACATGGGGCAGGGACCCCAGGTCCAGTTCACACATGGTCCTTGGTTGTTTCTCTAGATTCAGTAAACCTCTTTGGACCCTGGTTAATGGGCTTTCTTCATCTTCTTGTGGAGCTCCTTGCTCCTCCAGGTAATTTTAACTTTGCTTTCATTTTCCCACAGGGCACCCTAGACATCAAACAATGTTTGGCAGTGAGTCTCAGTATCTGTTTTAAGGTGTTGTTGGGTAGCACCTCTCAGAGGACAACTTTGTGAGGATCCTGCCTGCAAGTTTAACATCTTTCACAGGGTCAGGGGTTAGCACTCTCGGATAGGGTGGGTCTTTGGTTGGATCAGGCATCGGTTGGACAAATAGATCCAAACTTATCTCCCTGCACAAAACTAGAACCCAAGTGGATCAAAGACTTCAATATAACACCAGATACACTAAATCTATTAGAAGAGAAAGCGGGAACAAGCATCAGAATCATTGTTACAGGAGATAACTTCCTAAAAGAACACCAATAGCTCAGGCTCTAAGATCACCAACTAATAAATGGAACCTCTTCAAACTTGAAAAGTTTCTGCATGGCAAAATACTGTTAAAGTTAGGCTGCATGCAGGGTCTTCTCAGAGACTGTCATTCAACCAAGGACCATGTATGGATATAACCTAGAACCTCTGCTCAGATGTAGCCTGTGGTAGCTCAGTAACCAATTGGTTTCCCATAATGAGGGGAACAAGGACTATTTCTAACAGGAACTCAATGACTGGCTCTTTGACCTCCCCACCCCCCAAGGGAGGAGCAGTCCTGTTAGGCCACAGAGGAAGACTTTGCAGCCAGTCCTGAAGATACCTGATAAAACAGGATTGGATGAATGGGGAGGAGGTCCCCCCTATCAGTGGACTTGGAAAGGGGCAGGGTGGAGATGAGGGAGGGAGGGTGGGATTGGGAGGGAATGAGGGAGAGGGACACAGCTGGGATACAGAGTTAATAAAATGTAACTGACAAAAAAAAAAAAGTTAGGCTGCATGTCCAGTTGTACCTGCGAAGGTTCCTTGTCTCATAATGTTTAACCATTCAAGTTGTTTATTTAACTTTATTTCAAAATCTGAATTAAACACATATGTATGCACATAAATATAAAAATAGAATAAATGTATTTATTCTCTCTCCCTCGCTCCCTCCTCCCCACCTCTCTCTTGCTCCCTTTCCCTGTCTCTCTCCCTTTCCCTCTCCCTCTCTTCTCTGTACAATACAGGTCTTTTGTAAATATATTGCAGCTTCCAGTTTGTGTTTATATGGTACTCTAGAGTGTACAAACATTTGGGCCTGTCTGTATATATCTGACTTTTTGTGTTTTTTCTTGGTCTTTTCCCCCTTCTGTTTGTTTTGCTCTATTTTGATGTGCTAGGTTTTTATTTTTTGTTTTGTTTTGTTTTATCTTATTGTATTTTTTCCCCATTTTTTAATTTTTTATTTTTTTAGTGTAGTTGGTTTGTTTGCTAATGAGAGAGAAAGTGGGTATATCTGGATGGAAGGTGAGGTTTAGACGAACAGAGAGAAGTAATGAGAGGGAAAATGGTAATTGGAATATATTAAGAGAAAAAAGTTCTATTTCAATCAAAGGAAAAATGAAAAAAAACTTCAGTGAGAGTGCAATTGAAAAAATAACTGTAATTAAAATGAAAAGATTACTTAAAAAACAAGTAGAATTTAAATTTCTGCATGTTTCTATTAATATGGAAATTTATTTTTGTGTGGAGGTAAAAATGACAAACAGAGCAAATATTTTGTAGATTGAAATAACTTCTATGATTATTATTAAGAATGTGAATGAGGTTCATTCTTAGACACTACTTGATTATCTATTTTACCCTGAGAAGGCCTCAGTCCACAGGAACTATAAGATAACTTAAGATAACTTAGATTTGTAATTATGTGTAAAGTTTTAGGGTACTTTTGGTGATTTTTTTTCTCTGAGAATGTTTTAAGTGATGATTTGATTAAATGTCTTCCCACATATTGTTAAAATATATATCTCACTTATATCTTGAATCTCTTATGTTCTACCCATTACAGAAAGAAACACATTTATATTTAAAAAGGTCATTAACCATGGTAAAGTTGGAAGGCATAAAACAATTAAAATATATGTATGGTCTATGTTTAAAGAACCTTTAAATGGAAAAATGTTTAAAATATTCTTATATGCTTTTTGTATGCTAGCAGTAAGTGAATCATATTAAATTACCAAGTTTTATTCATGCATGCGTAGGTACGAAAAGAACTTAAATTAATTGTCCATGGATTTTGTATTGGATCGGGAACTTAAATCTTTTAACTATTGGTCCCCAAGGAATTAAAGTTGCTATCAGAATGCTATAAGCCTAAGTCATTTGAATACACTATATATAAGAAAAGTTTTAAAAACAAGATATATGTGTCCATTGAAACTACTGCTCACCTAATTCTCATTACTTCATTATGCTTTATTCAGCATGAGTTCAAAAGGTCAAAAAAATCATAATTTTTCCAGTTTTTCATTATGATAATATTTAAATATTTCAATTTAAAGTTCAGTAGTTTCTGTTAAAATATTCAAATGTTACATGAACCTAATGATTAGAAAGATGTTTCTGGAATATCTTCAAATCAATATGATTACAATAATTTAATCTTGATAACCATTCTAAATCTTATACTTCAGAATACTTCGTATTGATAAATGAATCTTCCTGGCCATAGTAATTTTGACAGCTAACTTGGCCAATATAAGGCATAGTGAATTAATAAATAACATAAATTGTAATTGGTCAATTACATGTTTTATATTATGTGTAAACACAGAAAAATTTTATTTGTTAAAACAATTAGCCACTTTCCCGTTTCTTTCTTTTTATTTTTCTTTTCTTTCTTTCCATTAGGGGAGAGAAGCTGGTGCCTACCTAGAGCCTTCTCCACTATGATCTATTTTACTTTATATATTTTTTAATTTTTATTTTTATAATATCATTCATTATAATTTATTCAATTTGTATCCCTGTTCCCCATCCTTCATCTCCTCCCAAATCCACTCTCCCTCCTTTTTCACCCCCTTTGCCCCTCCCCTAGTCCATTATCTGACCCTAGCCTATCAGGTCTCATTAAGACTGGCTGCATTGTCTTCCTCTGTGGCCTGGCAAGGCTGCTACTGCTACGGGGAGGTGATCAGAGAACCTGTCATTGAGTTCATGCCAGAGAAAGCCCCTGCTTTCCTTACTGGGGACCCTTTTGGAGACTGAGTCTAAGGGCTACATCTGAGCAGGGCTTTTCGGTTCTCTCCGTGCAATCTCTTTGTTTGGGGTATCAGTCTTTGCAGGATCCCCAGGGTTCAGGCTGTTTTGGTTTGGTTTGGTTTGGTTTGGTCCTGTTGGCCTCCTATTAGAGCTCCTGTCCCCTTCAGGTCATTCTATCTCCCCTTTCTTTCATAAGATTCCCTGGACTCTACCCAAAGTTTAACTTTGAGTATCATCCTCTGCTTCGATAACTTGAACAGTATAGTCTTTCCCTTCTCGGGTAGGCTCCTGTCTTGTTCCCCATATTCTCCTGCTTCTGATGTCTATCATGTGTAAACTTGAACAAAGACTTTGGAAATCAATCTGGAGCTTTCTCAAAAAATTAGGAATAGTGCTACCTCAAGATCCAGCTATACAACTCCTAAGCATATATCCAAAAGATACTCAAGTATACAGCAAGGACATTTTCTCAACTGTGTTCATATCAGCTTTATTCGTAATAGCCAGAAAGCTGGAAAAAATCCAGATGCCCTTCAGTTGAAGAATGGATACAGAAATTGTGATACATTTACACATGGGATACTACTCAGGTATCAAAAACATGGAAATCATGAAATTTGCAGGCGAATAGTGGGAGCTAGAAAAGATCATCTTGAGTGAGTTAACTCAGAAGCAGAAAGACATACATGGTTTATATTCACTCAAAAATGTTTATTAGTCATATAATATAGGATAAACATACTGAAATCTATACTCCTAAAGAATCTAAACAAGGAAGACTCTAGGGAAAATGTTCAATCCTCATTCAGAAGGGAAAACACGATCTATTCTTCTTAAAGCAGAAGGTACCCTGCCTGCTACCAAAGGAGAAAGGTAAACACCAACACAGCCCCAAAACCCTTGATCTATAATTGTGTGCCACCTGTAAACTAAAGCTGTGCAATGGCGGCACCAACCTTGTGGGAGTAACCAAACAATATTTGATTTGATCTAAGGCTCACTCTATGAGGTTGTACTTATCCAGATGTTGACTGAGTGACCAGAAACTTGATATGGAATAGTTTATTGTCAGAATATATCCTTATTCCTAACAGAAAGTTAAAAAAAAATAAGGCAACTGAAAAATTGATGCTGTTTACATGCAATTCTAAATTAAATTTCTTCTAATTTGACAGTAAGATTATGAATCATATCTGTAGAACAAGTTTTTCATGAAATAAATGCTCTGTGGGAGCAAATCATTCCAGTTGGAAGGCTGCAAAAAACAATTACCCCTGCAATGGTACTTGACATAACCAAAACCTTTAACAATTTATGGAACACCTCTTTATTTCTTTTAGAGATATCAATGATGACCTGGAAAAATCTAATTATACTGTTATAATCCTAAAGTATAAGAGACGGCTATTAAATACTTGAGGAAAATTCATATTGTCTAGAGACAATAAGTCAAAAACTGAAGGAACTCAGTAGTATTTACTGAAGATACTGTATTGACAGCATGTAGATATGATTCAATGCTTCAAACTGACAATAGCAGCTAAAATTTTTACAACTCTACTTTTAACTTTCATTACTTAAACTTACAAGGGAACATCTAGTTCTTCCCAATTGGCCTCACAGAGACCAATGCAGAGTCCACCTTGACATTTTCAATTTGGTTGTCTCTTTTTTTTTTTTTTTTAATATTGCATGACTGTGTGTGTGTGTGTGTGTGTGTGTGTGTGTGCATATTTGCGTGTGCACAAATATCTCTCTAAGTACATCGATACAGATAGTTACATAGATTTATATTAATAAAGTAAAGATAGTTTACTGTTTTCTTTGGCGAAATATCAAATGACCAGTGAAATAATCAGGGACAGAAATGATTTTCGTAAGTTACACTGATAAAGACCTTACCACATGAGATAATGCTCAGTAGTTCATAGAATAAAATGTTTAAAGTATTTGTACTTTCTATGTGTTATTTACTACTGTATTTGTTTCGGTTTTACTTTGGCTCATGCTTCCTAGTATTTTTCTTTCATTTTTATTATTTATATTTTTTTCACTTTGTATCCCAGTTGTAGTCCTCCTCCCTCATCTCTTCCCAGTCCCACCCTCCCTTCTTCTTCCTCCCCTATACTTCTTCTCTAATCTACTGTTAGGTGAAGTCCTCCTTCTCTACTGTGTGACCCTAGCCTGTCAGATCCAAACAGGACTGCTTTTGGTTCATGCTTCCTAATATTTTTTTGGAGTTCGCTTCCCTGAAGTTCAGTGGGCTCATTATGAAATTATTATGAAAATGTGTGACTTGACATGACTAGTCATTTTATTACAACTTTTCTGCATTCAAATTTTTGAGGAAAAAATACTACAAAAGTGAATATATGTGTCTTAACTAGTGTAGTAAGCAGAACATATAAATTAAAGACAAGCGATTTGCAAAAGGTTGAATTGTCTTCTAATTATTACACTAAAAAAATGAGATATATACTCAAGAACATATGGCAATATTGAAGATACTTGTGGAAATAGCAGCAGAGTCAAGTGGCTAAATATTTGCTAAGGTTTTCTATTATTCTCAAAATAAATGGTTTTTGAAAATAATAGTTGAATTGAGGTTAAGGCATTTAATCATTCTGAAAACCTATTTATTGTGTACATATCACGTAGCAACAAAGATGATTTCTATTATAGCACAAACCAAAACACAATTAAAACAAATGGCTTTCTTCTCTGTGAGAGCTGGAAATATTTGCTATCCCTTTATCTAATGAAACTTATTCCCTATGTAGTGGGTGAACTTAGCAGGGCCAGTGTATGAGAAAAACTACTGGGATCCCTGCGGCTAGCAATTCAAGCAATCTCATATCTATGAAAAGACAGTAAAAATGAATTCCACCATAAACCTATTCCTGGGGAGTAAAGGTGACAGTTTTAGACCACACAAATAGTTACTGATTTCTCTGGGGCTTCCAAGTGGGAGACATTCTGTGTGACTTCAATGAGAGTTAACTTGCCTGTCTAAATTTTGTAATGCAAAGTGATGCCTAGATAAACAGGGTCTTAAATTAATAATTGGTATAATTTCTAAGTAAACTGGATCTCACTGCATGGTACCTGTCTCTTGTTATTTTGTATGCATAAGTAAAAGATTATGTGTTCAGAAATAAGGAAGAACTGATAAAGAAAACTGTCCTCTGCTTTATCAAAAATGTGCTTGTAAATAGCAATACATTGAATAGGGAGATATTCCACACTACATTTGAAGGTTGCAAAGCGATGCACAAGCTTCACACTTAGTATTTTAAAGTGTTCTTCCCTGACTGTGTGCTAAGAACTCACTTTAAAACACGCATAATTATTTCAAGAGGTAACAAAACCCAAAGCAGCAGATAATTCACATACATAGCTTTCTTAAGGATTCTCGTTGTGCCTTATGATCAACAAAATTCAAAATATTCATAAGTATTTCTGCATTTCCCAAGTGCCTTTAGGCTTGGAAGAAGTTAATTGTAATTTAAATTAAAAGATGTGGTTTGATGAGTCACAAAATTCAGTATGTTCTTTTTTTTTTTTCTGCGTGGTTGATAACAAATCAAGATTTAGGGTTTTTTTTTTTTTCATTTTAAACCTTCTATCTCTGGTATTTTATTTTTAAGCAAGATAGTTCTCTTAGGTCTTTCTCAAAATTTTGTTTTGCATTTTATTAATGAATCTTGTATTGAAATTATAATTTTAAAAATTTATAAATATATGTCATCAAATAGTCATTTCAGGACATTATGTTTATAATTATGTTAACTAATATGAGAAAAGAAATCTCAGCATTTTAAAATTGTATGTGTATCTGTTGAAAAATAGTAAGCTTTTTATTTAAAAATATATTCATAACATATTTATAATTTTTCATTACATTATACCAGTATACCTAGTTATCCTACCTAATAGGTATTTAGTAAAATACTTAACTAGAAATTATTCTACTTATCCACTGTGCCCTTATTTTTTTACTTCATGTTAGAAAGCAAACTGATATTTGTCTTAAGTTTCTATCAAGTTCAAGGCACATTCCACCAAAAGAAAACAAAATGTTACAATGACTATTACATATTTACATGTACCTCTCTGTTAACTATCTGCATTTCTTTTGTGCTCACTATAATCCCAGCATTAATTAATTAATTAATTAATTACAACTTACTTACTTTGTTTCCTGCTATAGCCCCCTCCTTCATCTCCTCCAAGTCCCACCAAACCTCCATCTTAATTTGATTTCTTGATTCTTCCTAAGTAAAGTTTTGATAACCATCCCACCCACATATAAATGTTTATGTTGTCAGTCAATACATTATTTTATGATACAAATTAGACTTTTGAAAAATATGGTGAGTGGGGTATGTTGGTATACTTGAAGAAACAGAGGCAGGCAGATCTCTGAGTTCTTGGCCAGCATTGTCTACCAATAAGTAGTCCAGAATAGCCTAGGACACATATAAAAACCCTGTCTTGAAAAATAACAACAAAGCCTTCCACTGTGGCCCTCTGAAGACTCTACACATCAGGGTACAGAAGGAGATATTGAGAATCATAGACAAACTTTGGACAGAGTGCAGAAAACCTTATGGAAGAAGAAGAGATAGAAAGACCTGGAGGGGGACAGGAACTGCACAATGAGAACGAAAGAGCCAAAAAACCTAGGCCCAGGAGGACTTGCAGAGATGGATACTCCAATCAAGGTCCATGCATGGAGAGGACCTAGACCCCCTACACAGTTTCAAAATGGGTTCTCTAGTAATGGGAACAGGGGCTATCTTTGACATGAATTCAGTGGCTGTTTTGTTTTTTTTTTTTAATATGCAACAAATTTTAATATGCTTAAAGTTGTGATTTAAAGAAAAAAAAATGGAACAGATTGCATATCATTCAAAACTTTTACCCTAACAAGATCTCTTTCTGACTGTATCTTTTTACATGCTCAGTAGACTATTATGCTCCCTGAAATTCACTCCATTGTTTATCACTTACTCCAGTGGTAGGTGATAAAAAAAAAAAAAAAAAAAAAAAAAAAAAACCAAAAAACAAAAAAAAAAAACAAGGCCTCAGAGAAAGATGACACAACCAGCCTTGATGAGAACTGAGAAGCTAGGGTAAGATAGAAGGGTAGATGTCCTCACCTATCAGTGGACAAGGGGATGGGCATAGGGGGAGAAGAAGGAGGGAGAATGAGATTGGGAGGAGTTGAAGCAGAGGGCCACAGCAGGGATAAAAGTTGAGTAATTTATAATAAATGATAATAATTTTAAAAAAAAGAAAAATATGACCATGAGAAATAAATGTTTAAGTAATGGAGGCCGATGGTAATGAAGGCAAGAGCAGGAATCTTATTGTTCCCTGAGGATGAAGAACTCGATAAACTGCTTGCCTCTTTGTGAGTAGCGTGGGCCACAAGACATGGAAAATCTTCTACTTGGCAGATTTACCCAATGTGTACTTTGAAAATTTAGTGTGTTAGGTCGTGATGCTCTCAGATTTCTAAGTCTTGTCAAAATTGTCTATAGTATATGAAGTAAATTCTGTCCCTACATAAGTTTTACCCATGAATTTAGGATCATATCCCACTTGACATGTGCCTTAAATAAAATGTTTCAGATAAAGACTTAGGCAAATCATAGAATTATGTATATTAAACTATAAAATATGAGAAAGCTGTAAAGAGCCTATTCAAACCCAAAACAATTTATCAAAGAAGTCAGAGACAAATAAAAGAAAAATTGCCAGACTATCTAGAAAGTATAAACAAATAGATTTAACAATATTTTATTAAGTCCCTTAGAATTTCATAGAACATATCCTAAAGATGTTGATAACCTCTGCACCTATCTTCTTTTCTCCCTCCTCTCTCTTCTTCTTCTCCTCCTCCTCTCCTTCCCCCCCCTTGCCTTCCCATTTTATTCTAGTCTTATTTCTCAGCTAATCTTAGAGATTTAACAGTGGTCATAAGAAAATTCATTTTCCTATTACCAGATGCTACAAAAAAATTCTTCAGTGACTGGTGGATGATAACTTCTCACTTTGGGGAACAAATATGTGGATTATTTGTAAAGATAAAAATACACACTCGTTTTCAATTGGCTTTGTGAAAAAAACATTACTTGTATGTATATATAAATTCTCTGTTTGGATTTTGGTATATATGCGTGTGTATGTGGGAAAGGTACATATAGTTGAATGTATATAAAAGTAGGCTGGTAGCCAGAGACCATCCAAGTATCCACCTGTGTCCACACTGAAATATGCATAAAGACTAAATTTTTACTTGATGATGGGAATTTGAGGTCAGGTGTCTTTGTTTTAAAGAAAACACACATTGAAGCCTCTCAGAAGCCTTCTTACAGTCTTTTAAAAATATATTTTATTCTCTATCTTGTTGATTTTCTCAAAGAACCAGCTCTTGCTTTCATTGATTCATAGCCAAACTTTGGACAGAGTTCAGGGAATCTTATGAAAGAAGTGGGAGACAGTAAGACCTGGAGAGGACAGGAGCTCCACAAGGAGAGCAACAGAACCAAAAAGTTTGGGCACAGGGGTCTGTTCTTAGACTGATACTCCAGCCAAGGATCACTCATGGAGGTGGCCTGGAACCCCTGAACAGAGCTCATCCATGGCAGTTCAGTGTCCAAGTGGATTCCATAGTAATGGGAACAGGAACTGTCTCTGACAGGAACTGATTGGCCTGTTCTTTGATCACCTCCCCCTGAAGCGGGAGAGCTGACTTACCAAGCCACAGAGGAAGACAATGCAGCCACTCCTGATAAGACCTATTAGGGTAGGGTCCTAGGGAAGGGAAGGAAGATCTCCCTTATCAGTGGACTTGGGGAGGGGCATGGATGGTGAAGAGGGAAGGAGAGGAGGATTGGGAGGGGAAGAGGGAGGTAGCTACAGGGGGGATACAAAATGAATAAACTGTAAATAATAAAAATTAAAATTAAAAAACATGTTTTATATTCCTTGAGGCATGACAAATAGCAGAGTTCACCCTGCTGTTTTTAATGTGATGTCATCAATTTTTTCTTCCTCTCATTAAAATATCAGCCCCTTTCACTCATATTTTCTATTTCTGTATTAAAGTGTGTATGATCCATCTACTCCTCTACTTTAGGAAACCTTTATGCAACCTTTTTTTCCCAATCCATCATGCATCCTCTTGAAATCAGTGAAAATAGCCTTGTCATGGTCAGGGCCATCACTACCATGTTAAAATCTAGTTGGTAAATTTTATCTGTGAAAGCTCCTAAAGATGTTTTGGTTGGCATTACTGTATCCGGAATATATGCTGCAAACTGTTTTTGGTTCCTTTTACATGCTAATACCTCTCTCCTTTTAGGGTCTTCAAAGAATAGATGAGTTCCCAATTTTGCCAAGAGTACCAAAGAATCCCCATTCACTTCTTAGCATTTTGTGCTGGTAGATGTAAACAAAACCCATGCATACACTCAAAATTTATTGAAGATTTTTGAGAAATAATTCATTTTCTTCAACATTATCTTCCATTAGGTTGAAATAGGCTGTAATGTTTACAATACAGAAAATCTCCGAAACTTGCTTATCCATTGTGTACATTCATGTCAGTGCAGTTTATAAATCGATTTTATCCAGAATCAATCTACCATTTCATCAGAAGCATTCATACTATCAGGAATAAACACAGCTTATATTCAAGTCAGGTACTCTAATGTTCAAAAAGCAGGTATTAATCTGGTATCTTAGGATATATGGAAGTTTACTGGCAATAATTCAGTTTTCATTAACTTCTTTTCCTCTCATATGTTGCATCCAGGCACAGGTTTCCCGTCCATCCTCCCATCAGCATACACACACACACACACACACAGAGAGAGAGAGAGAGAGAGAGAGAGAGAGAGAGAGAGATCCACCCCTTCTCCCTTCACTTTAGAAAGGGGCAGGCTTCCCAGAGATATCAACTAAATATAGCATATCAAGATGCCATAAGAATAGAAACCTTTGCTTTGCTTGTATTAAGTCTGGAGGAGGAAACCCAGTAAAAAGAAAGGTTCCGCAAAACAACTAAACGAGTCAGGGGGACAGCATTTGCTTCCGCTATTGGAGTCCCACCAAAAGACCAAGCTACACAACGATAATATATATAAACAGAGGACCTAGGTGAGATATATGTAGGCACCATGTTTGTAGGTTCTATCTCTGTAAGCCCCTATGAGCTTAATCTTGTGGGTTTTCTTATGATATCCTGGACCTATTTCCTTCCTTTCCTTTTTAGACAAGGTTCCACAGATCATGCCTGATGTTTGGCTGTGGTTCTCTGCATCTCTTTCCCTTAGTTGTTGGATGAAGGCTCTGTGAAGATGATTATGCTAGGCTCATGTCTACGAGTATGTCAGACTATAACTAGGAATCATTTATAGGTTTTTTATTAGTTTGTTTCCTTCTGTTCTTGCCTGTGATGTTTGATGTTATCCTGCCTCTTGTTCTTGGCATTCTAGGCAGCATAAGGAATGGGTACCCTCTCATGGCATAGGTATCAAGTTATATCAGTCACTGGTTGCCCACTCCCACAGCTTCTGCACCACCTTTACCATAGAATATTTTGTAAGGAGGACAAAATATCAAAGGTTTTTGTGGTTGTTTTGATGTTCCAGTCCTCACCCTGGTAGTCTTGCCTGTTTGTACAGATGGCAAGTTCAGACTGTATTCCCAATTGCTAGCAGTCTCAGTAACCTAGGAGGATAAATCCTCACAGATTAATGGGTGTTTTCATTATACTAGGTTCATTTTTATTTTTCTATTAATAAGTTTACTCACTTTGTATGCCAGCTAGAGTACCCTCTCTCTTTCCCTCCAAATCCCACAATCCCTCTCTCATCTCCTCCCATGCCCCTCCCCAAGTCCACTGATAGGGGAGGTCCTCCTCTCTTTCCCTCTGACAATAATAGCCTATTAGGTCTCATCAGGACCTGCTTCATTGTCTTCCTCTGTGACCTGGTAAGGCTGTACCCCACTCAGGGGGAGGTGATCAAAGAGCCAGACACTAGGTTCATGTCAGAGACAGTCCCTGTTCTCCTTACTAGGGAAACCACTTGGACACTGAGCTGTCATGGGCTACATCTGTGCCAAGGTTCTAGGATATCTCCATGCATGGTGCTTGGTTGGTATATCAGTCTCAGAAAAGACCCCTAGGCCCAGATATTTTGCTTCTATTGCTCTCCTTGTGGAGCTCCTCTTCCTTCCAGGACTATCTATCTCCCCCTTCTTTCATAAGATTCCCTGCACTCTGCCCAAAGTTTGGTTATGAGTCTCAGCATCGGTTTTGATTGATACATTGCTTGGTAGAGTCTTTCAGAGGCCCTCAGTGTTAGGCACCTGGTGCACAGCAAAGATAGAGAAGTCCCTTGACCAATACTGGTAGAAGGGAAAAGGAGGAAATCAGAAGTAAGTGTGTGTGTGTGTGTGTGTGTGTGTGTGTGTGTTTTCTAGTCAAACTTAGTGAAACATAAACTGTTGAAATAAAGGAGGCAGGGGGATTATTAAATAAAATCAAGCCTTATTAAGATCTTGAGCTGAGAATTTAGCTCAGAATTTGAGTATTTTGTAGTATAACTATGGTCCTTCATTTTATTGACAACACTAAGAGAGAGAATTAGAAAATAGTGTAAAAAAGATGGAAATTTATTTGTAGGTTCTTCAGATATAATTTCAATCTTATTGCAAATAATGCATTAACACTTTCATATGAAATGAGTATATATATATATAACTGAATATATAATCATATAAATATGAAAATATATGACAGTATTAAAATTATCTAATTCAAATGAATTTTTGTACAAAGATTTGAATAATTGACAAGTGTAGCAGCTTTATGTGTAATAGCCAGAAACTGGAAACAACTCAGATGTCCATCAACGGAGGAATGGATTAAGAAATTGTGGTACTTTTACACAATGGAATACTACTCTCAACTAAAAACAAGGAAATCATGAATTTTGCAGGCAAACGGTGGGATCTAGAAAAAAAAAAATCATCCTGAGTGAGGTATCCCAGAAGCAGAAAGACACACATGATATATGCTCACTTATATAGACCTATAAGATAGGATAAACATACTAAAATAAGTACACCTAAAGGAGATAAACAAGAAAGAGGTCCAGGGTAAGATGATCAATCCTCATCTAGAAAGACAAAGGGGATAGACATTGGAAAGAGGAGAAAATAAGTAACAGGACAGTAGCCTACCACAGAAGGCACCTGAACGACTCTACCTAGCATTGTATCAAAGCAGATGTTGAGACCCATAACCAAGCCTTCGGCAAAGTGTAGGGAATTATATGAAAGAAGGAGGAATTCGTATATGCTAGAGGGGACAGGGAACCCCACAAGGTCCAAATATATCTGAGCACAGGGGTCTTCAATGAGACTGTTTATCCAGCCAAGGACCATGCATGGATATAACCTACAACCCCTGCTCAGACATAGCCCATGGTAGCTCAGTATCCAAGTAGGTTCCCTAGTAAGAGAGACAAGAATTGTTTCTGACATGAACTCATGAGCTTCCTCTCCCCACTGAGGGAGGAGCAGCCTTGCTAAGCCACAGAAAAGGACATTGCAACCATCCTGAAGATACCTGATAAGCTAGGGCCAGACGGAAGGAGAGGAGGACACCCCCTCTCAGTGGACTTGAAAGGGGGCAGGGAGGAGATGAGGGAGGGAGGGGAGGATTTGGAGGGAAAGAGGGAGTGGGCTACAGCTGGGATACAAGTGAATGCATAAAATTATTTAAAAATAAAATATTAAAAAAGAAGTGAGTATACATATATAATTGAATATATAATCATATATGTATGAAAATATATTGCAGTATTAAAATGATCTAATTCAAATGAATTTCTGCATAAAGATTTGAATAATTGACAAGTATAAGGTCTCATTTTGTTACCTAAACTTTGATAAAAAATAGAAATTTAACTGCAATTCTGTATCATATATATGTTAATGGTTGTAGTCAAGTCATTGTGATTTCACAGAAAGAAATTAATTTTCTTTTCATTTTCTGTTGTTTTTATTATATTTCTCTAAAATAGATATATCTGTGAGGAAATACTTGACCAAAAACAGCACAATTCAACTTAACATATGAGGTTGTGATGCTAATGAAACATTTTCTTCAATAGCTGGCACTCTTACCATCCATTTCCAGTTCATGCAAGGTCACTCATCCAAATACTAGACTGAGACCTTTCAAATATTTTACATCTAAACAGTAATCAAAATAAATATATCATATTAATACCTGCTATTGAAATACAAGGGAAGACAGATGCTATTTTAAAATCAGGTTACATGATTATAAACATGTAACAAGTTGGGCAATTTGGAAAAGAACAGGTATCTTTTTAAATATTTAAAAGTTAGGGAATTTTTACTAATCATTTTTACTGACTATTCTATTGCTCAAATAATATTCAACTTTCCATTTTCCCATATCATATTTTGATTTTCTTTTCAATTTTATGCTTATGTTTATGTTAAAGAAAGAACATGTTATAAAATAAAGAGATTTTTAAATAGTAGGGTATTTTATTTTTACTGGTAACTTTTTCATCTTTATGAAATAATTTCTTATATTAAGGGGATGTTATACATTGTAATTTATGTATGCTAATACTTAAAAAGTAAGATAAAATATGGTTTGTGAAAGTACATTGATTCTAAGTCAATATTAAATGAAGATATAGAAAAGAATCAATAGTGATTTAAAGTTTATATTTTCAAAAAAATACTATCCAGTACATCTTACAATAAATACAAATACAGAATAAAACTAAAGAAGTAGAAGTTTTGACTTTAGATATAGCAAAGTATCTGCACAGGAGGAAAAGAATGAGGGAGCAATATAATTACATTTGAATTACAAATCAAATAATAAAAATGTTTCAATGTGATCATACACTACCCTGAGCTTAGATTGTTCTATCTACCATTAGTATTTTTCAAAACCGTTATTATAAAGGGTAATCTGGATTCTTGAAGTACCTGAATATTATAGATACAGCTGTAATAATGTGGGATAATAACATAATAAATAATTGCAAACAGTATGATACTCTTGAGAGAATGAACAATTACCATGATGTTGTTAGTGTCCAGTTATTAACCACTGTTGTTGTAAATACAGTTGAATCATTCTTTATAATTTATAAACTTTATCAATTACAAATGGATGGAATAACTTACCTTTAAGTGTCAGGCGTTTTTACTACTAAACTTTTAAAATGTGAAAGCATCCGTTTTTCTTTTCATCATGTTCCTTTTTAATCCCTCACACAGTTTCTCAGAAAACTAACACGAAGTGTTTTAACAAAATGAAGCCATGTATTTGTTGTCTCATTCCCCTACTTCCCTAGTCTCATGAGTACTTTTATAGCTTTTCATTAGGCTGCTCTGGTTTCTCTTGGAACAAAATTCATGGTCCATTGTTAATTTTCATGGATGAACTAACTACATATTTCAACATAATTAACAACAATAAAATGAAGTACTACATCAAAAACATTGACAATTATTAATATGATCATCATATACATATGTATTTAATGAAGTTTCAAATGAGATTCTTTCTTGAGAATCACAGCTACATATAAACTTGTCTAGTGGTGCATTTGAAATTTTTAATAGCCTAGGGTGAAGTCATTACTCTTATTGCATAAAGTTTACAAGTTCCAAATTTAATGGGAGGTCATCTTGGCCAAAGTGTTTAAGTATTTGATGTTAAATATTAGAATTAAAGTACTAGATTATTTATTGTTGTTTCTTTTCTTTAATTTTTACTTTACAGCACAGTAGAGTTTATATTCTAAATGTCATTTCATTATTATTTAAAGATAAGAATATTGTGCTATATTAAGTAATATATCACACTCACTTAAATATTAAACTACATGAATTATTTAAATCTGCTAAGGAAAGTCTTTACATAGCTGAAGTGTGGAAATAAGGAATATTGGAGATAAAGTCCTAAAGAATAAAAAGTTGGTATTAGATCAGCAAATTCTAATCTATTAGAGTTCATTACTGTTACCTGATTTTCAAGGATAACAGTAAGCACTGTAAAATGATTCTTTTTTAGATGTTATCTAAACATGAAAGAATAAAAGATAAGAATGAAAAAACAAGCTAATTTAAAAAGAACAATGAAAGGTCTGTTTGAATAAATATGTTTTCGTGCATGTCATATACAACTTTGACTATACATTTATAAGGAATTTTTTCCATGTCAAGCAAAAATTTGCAGGCTAAAATAATGTGCTCCTGTTTTAGGAATTTACTTTTATGTGAGATTCTTTACTAAATTATTATTCCCTTTATGAGAGCCTCTAATTATATTTAGAAATATCCTCAACATAACATAATTTGATTTTTACTGTTACTGATACACTAGATGTGATGAACATCTAGTAACTTAACAAAATTTAAGAAATCTTCTTGAGATTAACCACATATTTTATTTTCATCTGGGCATGTTTCTTTATAACATTGTAGTCCTTGGCAGCTCAGTATCCAAGTGAGTTCCTTCCTTTTTGAAATTACTTTATCTTTTTTTATTATTAGTTACATTTTATTAACTTTGTATCCCAGCTGTAACCCTCTCCCTCATTTCCTCCCAAACCCTCCCTCCCTCATCTCCTCCCTGTCCCTTTCCAAGTCCACTGATTGGGGAGGACCTCCTCCTCTTTTTCTGGCCCTGTTTTATCAGGTATCTTCAGGACTGGCTGCAAAGTCCTCCTCTGTGGCCTAGCAGGACTGCTCCTCCCTTGGGGAGTGGGGAGGTCAAAGAGCCTGCCATTGAGTTCCTGTCAGAAATAGTCCCTGTTCCCCTTACTATGGAAAACCAATTGGTTACTGAGCTACCACAGGCTACATCTGAGCAGAGGTTCTAGGTTATATCCATACATGGTCCTTGGTAGAGTGTCAGTCTCAAAAAAGACCCTGTGCCCAGACATATTTGGTCCTTGTGGAGCTCCTATCCTCTCCACTCCATACTAACTTCTCCTCCTTTCATATGATTAGTTCCTTCTTTTTTTTTTAATTTTTTAATTTTTATTAATTACACTTTATTCCCTCCTCCCTTTCTTATTCCATCCTCCCTCCCCCGTCTTCATACATGCCCCTCCCCAGGTCCACTGATAGGGGAGGTCCTCTTCTCCTTCCTTCTGATCTTAGTCTATCAGATCACATCAGGAGTGGCTGCATTGTCATCTTCTGTGTCCTGATAAGGCTGCTCCCCACTCATGGGGAGGTGATCAAAGAGCAGGCCAATCAGATTATGTCAGAGGCAGTCCCTTTTCCTTAAGGGGAACAAGGACTTTCTCTGACATGAACTCAGTGGCTGGCTCTTTGATCACCTTCCCCTGAGGGAGGAGCAGCTTTACCAGGCTACAGAGGAAGACAATGCAGCCAGTCCTGATGAGACTTGATAGGCTAGAGTCAAAAGGAAAAGGAGGAGGACCTCGCCTATCAGTGGACTTGGGGAGAGGCATAGGAGGAGATGAGGGAGGGAGGGTGGGATAGGGAGGGAATGAGGGAGGGGCTACAGGTGGGATCCAAAATGAATAAACTGTAATTAACAAAAAAAAAATAAAAAATTTAAAAACTCATAAAAAAAAAAAGAATATGAAAGGACAAAACCAAGTGTAATGGCACCATGAAGCCAAAATAATTAGGCTAGAATACTGTATCTGTCATTTGGTTGCTGGTCAAGGCTACAATACTTAGAATGTCTGCGTCTGAGTGCTATTAGTTCTAAAATAAATATTATCGGTTCTAAAATAAAAGGAAGAACATATTGATGTTTCTTGTCTTGCAGTGGTGTTACACTCTAATAAACTCATCTAAATTTTAAAATAAATACTGAAAGTCAACAGTGTGTTTAGTGCAGTGAACCTATTGGATATCGTAATGCACATTACAGTGTTGTGTTTGCCCTTGGGACAGATAACTGTGGCTTTTCTGTGGCTGCTTGGCATTTCAAAACGTTGTCATACATGACAACATACATGCTGCACAAGAACACATTTATAATCAAACTTTAAAATTTATAATGCAGCTTCAATTCAATTAATATTATGACCTACAACCGTAAAATTGAAAAATAATAAGCCAATTCTTTTAGAATAAATCACTCTTGTGCTTCTCATAAAAGTAACTACTTTCACAAAGCATAGATAATATGCTTGTAAATTAAAATATTTTGAGAAAAATACATATTTTCTTCTCCACACTGTTAAACATCTAGAAATAAATGTGTATATATATATATATATATATATATATATATATATATGTGAATGTGAGTATACTAATTAAAATCCTGTATAAATTTCTATTTTTTAAAGTAATTATGACTCAAGGGTACAGAAATCTTGAGCTTCACTTTAAAGTATTTATATTGTCTTTAAACAGATATCTTAAGAGAATGCTTTTTTTGTATTTTTTGTATTTTAATTTTTATTAAGAATGTTTAAATAAATAAAAACTCAAGAAAATAGTGAGTTCTCATGAATTAATCATCTTTATTAAGCATTTGTTACAAATTCAATATTTATTTATAAGAAATATAAGGTAATACAAGTTTCTACCTCATTAGATATTTTGTGTAGCATACATGTGTGAATAAGTTAAGTTTGATAACCTGCTTCAATATAGTATGCCTTAAATATTTTTATCTAGGTTAGATTTCATTGCAATATTCCTATTAAACACATCCTAATTTAGAAAAATTTAAGATTTAAAATGATGTCCTATTTATTTTTCTCTCATTTCATTAATGGAGTTACAAGCTCAGCTTAACTTTATTCCCAGGGTGTCTCATTAGAAACTTGATGAGACTAAAATAACAAACCATTTATTTTTATGGTTCATTTGTAATACATCATAATATTTTCAATGTTTGAAACATTTTCAAATGACCAACCATTCGTATTTCTGTTAATAATTAAAAAAATTCTATGTTGGAATTATATATACAATTAACACCAATAATATTCTTTGACTGTACATTATAAAAAAGATATGCTTAAAGGTTGTGCTTTTAATAGTTTTTAGATACATGTCATTTATATGTAGGAATTTGGTAAGAAAATTTGAATCTATAAGAAAAAAACAATTCTTATATATAAAATTTTATATTTAATGTTAAAAAGTTATTTGTAAACTTTTCTAACTTTAAAATTCTCTCTCTAAAAGTAATATAAATCTTAAGTTCAGTGAGTCTACACATAGTCATGATTTTACTCTGGTATCTCTTGATGTACATTAATATTTATTCATATGTTCATTTTCTGATAAATATGCTGATATAGTTTTCTTACACTTTACTGAAATACATAAAACATTATTATATTTTTTTCTTTTATGGTTTGCTTTTTCTCAGTTACTTTCTTTTACACTAACTTTACTTTGACCTCTTTTTGGTCTATATTTTTTATTTAACAAACTTAAGTTTTAATTTTAAAGACTTCCTTACAAAGGTATTGGATTTACATCATATTCATTTCATATCCATTTCAGTGTTTCTTCTCATAAATTCACATATCTATTGTGTCTTTTTACATGTTTCTAATATTTTATGTAACCACATGTGAAATTTGTTCACTTATGTTTTCAAAGTCAATAGTTTTGCTTGTCAATTCACTTGTTTATATCTATTTATTTTACTCTTTTTTAACTTTTTTTATTTTTTTCACTATTAATTACACTTTATTCATTTTGTATTCCCCTATAAGCCCCTCCCTCCTCCCCTCCCGATCCCACCTTCCTTCCCCCTTCTTCACACATGCCCCTCCCCAAGTCCACTGATAGGGGAGGTCCTCTTCTCCTTCCTTCTGATCTTAGTCTATCAGATCACCTCAGGAGTGGCTGCATTGTCATCTTCTGTGGCCTGGTAAGGCTGCTCCCCGCTCAGGGGGAGGTGATCAAAGAGCAGGCCAATCAGATTATGTCAGAGGCAGTCCCTCTTCCCTTTACTATGTAACCCACTTGGACACTGAACTATCATGTGCTACATCTGTGCAGGTGTTCTAGGCTATCTCCATGCCTGGTACTTGGTTGGAGTATGAGTCTCTGGGAAGTTCCCTGTGTTCAAGTTTTCTGGTTCTGTTGCTCTCTTTGTGCGGTTCCCGTCCTCTCCAGCTCTTACTATTTCCCACTTCTTACATAAGATTCCATGCACTCTGCCCAACAGTTGGCCATAAGTCTCAGCGTCTGCTTTGATTGTCTGCAGGGCAGAGGCTTTCAGAGGCCCTCTGTGACAGGTTCCTAGGTTGTTTCCTGTTTTCTTCATCTTCTGATGTCCAGCCTCTTTGCCTTTCAGAATGGGGATTGAGCATTTTAGTCAGGGTCCTCTCTCTTGCTTAGTTTCTTCAGATGCACAGGTTTTAGTAGGTGTATACTATGTTATGTCTATTTGAGTGAGTATGTCCATGTGTGTCTTTCTGCTTCTGGGACAGCTCACTCAGGATGATCCTTTCTAGGTCCCACCATTTACCTACAAATATCATGATTTCCTTATTTTTCATTGCTGAGTAATACTCCATTGTGTAGATGTACCTAAATTTCTGCATCCATTCTTCAGTTGAGGGGCATGTGGGCTGTTCCAGCTTCTGGCTATTACAAATAAAGCTGCTACAAACATGGTTGAGCAAATGGGATTCATATTTATTCAATGAACATTTTAGAAAGCGTTAAAAAAAAAATCAGTGGTGACAATACACTCTCTCACCAAAGACTGCACTTCATTAGAAATTTTCTTTGGGTTTTACTCTTTTCATGCCACATATATTTTAAGGTGCAAAGTTAAGGACATTTCTATTGTAGGGATTGTATTTATCAGGATACTTTAGAAATATGCCACGCATGCCCCTCCCCAAGTCCCCCGGTTGGGGAGGTCTTCTTTTCCTTCCTTCTGATCCTAGTCTGTTAGGTCTCATCAGGAGTGGCTGCATTGTCTTCTTCTGTGGCCTGGGAAGGCTGTTCCCCTCTCAGAGGTAGGTAATCAAAAAGCAGGCCTATCAGTTCATCTTAGAGACAGTCCTTGTTACCATTACTATGGAACCCCCTTGGAGACTGAACTGTCATGGGCTAAATCTGTGCAAGGATTCTAGATTATCTCCATGCATGCTACTTGGTTAGAGTATCAGTATCAGGGAAGATCCCTGTGCTCAGATTTTTCAGTTCTGTTGCTTTCCTTGTGAGGCTCCTGTCCTCTCCAAATCTTACTGTTTCCCACTTCTTTCATAACATTCCCTGTATTCTTCCCAAATCTTAGAATCTGCTCTGATAGTCTGTAGAGCAGAGCCTTTCATAGGCCCTCTGTGGCCTTTGTTCTCTGTTTTCTCCTTATTCTGATGTCCATTATCTTTGCCTTTCTGGATGGGGACTGAGCATTTTAGCCAGAGTCCTCTGTCTTGATTAGTTTCTTTAGGTGTACAGGTTTTAGTAGGTTTATCCTATATTATATGTCTATATGAGTGAGTATATACTGTATGTGTCTTTCTGCTTCTGGGATAGCTCACTCAGAATGATCTTTTCCAGTTCCCACAATTTACCTACAAATTTCATGATTTCCTTGTTTTTTTTTTTTTGTTTTTTTTTTTTTTTTTTATTGCTGAGTAGTATTACACTGTGTAGATACACCATACTTTCTGTATTCATTCCTCAATTGAGGGACATCTTGGTTGTTTCCAGCTTCTGGCTATTACAAATAAACCTGCTTCGAACATGAATGAGGAAATATCCTTATTGTGTACTCAAGCTTCTTTTGGGTGTATGACTAGGAGTCATATAGCTGGATCTTGAGGAAGCGCTATTCCTAATTGTCTGAGAAAGTGTCAGATTGATTTCCAGAGTTGTTGTTAAAGTTTAAATTCTCACTAGCAATGGAGGAGGGTATGCCTTTCTCCACAACTTCTCCAGCATGTGTTGTGACTTGAGTTTTTTATCTTAGTCATTCTGATGGGTGTAAGGTGAAATCTCAGGGTTGTTTTGATTTGCATTTCCCTGATGACTAATGACTTAATGACTAAGATCAAAAACTCAAGTCACAACACATGCTGGAAAAGTTGTGGAGAAAGGGGTACCCTCCTCCATTGCTAGTGGGAATTTAAACTTTAACAACATAAAAAAAGAAGAATTAAAAAATTAAAAGTAAGATATAAAAAATTAAAATGCTTGTCATGCTATCAAGTTGTTCCAATTTAATTATAATTTTGTACTTGGAATATTTGAAGAATATTTTTTGTTATATACTGTCTATCATTGTAAGCATAAGGTTATTGTGTAATTAAAATGCTGATTTCTGTAGCCTACAGTACCTGGTTGCAATCCTTGTTCTGAGAATCTTCTGTCTCAATGTTGTGTAAACACTGCTCCTGAATTGTCCCCTGATATGTTAATAAAACAGCTCACAGTAAATTGCTGAGCAGGGGATTGAAGGGGGCTGGACTTCCTGCCAGCCAGGGGAGGAAGACTTAGAAGAGGAAGTACAGGATTGAACTCAGGGCAGAAGTCCCAGAGGGATCAGCAGAGGGGCTGGAGCAAAGAAGGCTTCAAAGTGCAAGTAAATCTGGATTGTACTCTGGGAGGAAACCAAATTAGAGGAATAAGAATATAGTAGTATCTGCTCAGTTATTGTGTTGTGAAGCTTATTATTAAACAAATATAAAAGAGTCTTGATCACATTTATGATAGGTTAAGAGAGAAACTGAGAAACAAACATAATTTGATAAAAATAAAAAATAACTTCATTTGTGTTAGTTCTGCTATTTCAGTCACAACAAAATATGGATTTTATAAATGGACATTCTGTATGTATGCAGGGAAATTTTTACCTCTTTCATTGGTTCTATATAAATGGAATAGAGATTATAATTTTAAGCTTTATGTTCCTATTTCATCCATCCTTATTTCAGTATTCCCTGTGAGTTATTGGTTTATATTGGTCTGATGATAAGCCTCTTTAACTTTGCATTAGCTACTGAACACTATTTAGTAATTTTATTTTTTCAACAATGTTTTTGTTACTTCACCTCATAAATATAATGTTTAATTGAATTTCTAGCATTTTTAAAATCCACAAATAATTTACAAAGAATGTTTTAGGACCATAAAATTTCTTCAAAGTATTAACATATATTTGGCTTTTTCTGCTGTACTAAATAATCAGTACTGTTGTGTTTATTATGATCTACATCAAGTTTTGGAAATTGTTACTTAGAAATTAAATGACATTTACTGTCTATCGTACATAAAAATATTTAAGAACAATCTCATTCTTTTCATGCATGGAAGTTTATATAATTTTATTATATGATAGCCAGGCAGACTGAATAGTTAGAATAGACAATAAATAGGTATCAAAACCTAAACTATTTACTTGCTGTTTCTTTGTAGCTATGAATAGTGAAGAAAATTAGATTGTCCGAAAGTAGTATGCAGGTATTGATGAGCTTCAGTTTTATCCTGTTAGAAAGCTTGCGAATAAAATTGCTTCCACACGGGAAAAAGAAGCTTCATTTTTAGCCCAAACATTAACTTGATCTTTGAAGTATAGTTATTTCCTATTAAAAATGGAAGCTTAATTTTTCTTTGCATGCCAATTTATTTTTACATTTTATTAGTTACAGTCAAAACAATATTTTAAAGTTCAAAATCCAAAGTCTCTTCTGAGATATAAGGCAATCTCCTAACT
The DNA here is from genome assembly GCF_907164565.1 of Psammomys obesus. Lineage (NCBI taxonomy): Eukaryota > Metazoa > Chordata > Mammalia > Rodentia > Muridae > Psammomys > Psammomys obesus. The sequence continues at coordinate 21,809,431 of NW_026585689.1, forward strand.
GTAATCAAAGGAGAAATCACATTGTCCAAATATAAAATGGCACAAAATATTATTACCTTTCCAATGGGGGAAACTATGCAATAATAACAAAAGATGTAAACTAAACAGAGGAGACACCAAATCTTGTAGCACTGATGTGGGATGGCTTACATAGCTCCACTTTCTGGCTTTGCTACCTGAAGAATACTTTTCTTTTTGGACTGGGTCTATTCCTTATCTTTAGCTCTCCTTGGCAAATGTCTCTTGACTGGTATCGCCACATCTTTGGTGTCTCCAGAGTAATCTAGGCTTCACTTTCACAGCTTCTGTGCTGGCTTTGTCAGTTCTCTTGCCATATCAGTGTTTTCATACACGGACATATATGCCAATATATAGCCTAAGCTGTTCTTCTGAACCAGAGAACCATAATCCTTTAGTCATGTATCCTTCATGAATCTGATCCCAGAATCAAACGGGCCATCCTGTGCATTTCAGCAGCTGATTTTGCATGAATCCTCACTCCCTTTAATACATTTGCCTCAACTTTTGTTAATCCCTCAGACTTTTTTCCTTTTATTAGTTTCAAGCTAAGTGGTTAAGGTCTTGACCTGAGAACATCCATTTATTACAATGCAGCTTTGGTCTTTCCTTAAGGATACTAATTTCCTTCACAATTATAGCCTTGTCATCTAGTAAAATCCTCAGCTGCTTCTCTGTCAATGTCTGTTTCCTTTCCATTATGCATTTTGTATTAATTTCTGCCAAGACATTTTTTTTTTATTTTCAATGTATATTTTGGTAAGAGTGATTGCTATGATGACATGGCATAGTCAATATCAAGTTCTTTTGAATTCTCTGTTCAAAAAAAAATATTACTCCATTACATTTTAATGTAGCCTCAAAAAAATTCTTCTAAAAAAGGAAAGAAAGCAGTCATATCATTTGCCAAAGAATTCAACCAATCTCAAGAATGTTTATTAATAAACTTTTTATTTTTATATTAATTACAATTTATTCACTTTGAATCCCAGCCAATTCCCTCCTAATCCCATCCTCCCTCCTTTATCTCCTCCCATGCCCCTCTCCAAGTCCACTGATAAGAGAGGTCCTCCTTCCTTTCCCTCTGACCTATCAGGTCTCATCAGGAGTGGCTAAATTGTCTTCCTCTGTGGCCCAGTAAGGATGCTCCCACCTCAGAGGGAGGTGATCATAGAGTAGGAAGCAGGTTGCTAGATCAACAGCTTTCAAAACTACAAAAGGAAGCCAAGAGAACAAACTGGAGGTGGCACATGTCTTTTGAAACCACAAAGCCTGTCTCCAGTGATATATTTCCTCCAACCAGAGCATACTTCCTATTATTCTACAAATAAAGATCACTTAGAAACAAAGTCATCCAATGTTCAAGACTTATGGGAGACATATCTTTCAAACTACCGTATACATTGCATATGACAAAACAGACAGTATTTTTAGGGCCTTCGCCAATAAAAATATTTGGAGTAGGGATAGTAATACAAGAAGAATGTGTCTTGGGTGAGTTGGGTTGGTATCAAAAATGATGTACAAGTGTCAATTACTGTTTCCAATCATGTTTACTGGCTCTAGACATTAGGTTTACTTTTTATAGACATATCTGCAATAGAACTCTGAACAGTTTGAAGTTCTAGAATGGTTCATAACAATATGAGTCAGTTGGAAATATTGTAGTCACTTGCTGATTCTGAGGCCATAATCAGTAACAAATACCTTCATATTTTATATGTATTTCATATGTCATTTCCAATAAATAGTACATTTGTTAATCTAAATAATTTATTGATAATGTGATCAATGCTTTCACGAGAGGGGAATTCTTTGTCTCTGGTCATAGGATAATTTTAGACAAAGGCAGTTGTATATATGCATTTAAAAGTTGGCAATAGAATAAAACACATAAAATTATTAATAGCCACAAACATTTCACATCCTTATTTTTTTAAGATTTTATATATATATACATATGTATATATACATATGTATATATATACATATATATGTGTATGTATATATACATACACATATATATACATATATATATACATACAATGTTTTGTCTGCATGTGCCCTGCACACCAGAAGAGGACATCAGCTCTCACTATAGATGTTTATGAACCACCATGTGGTTGCTGGGAATTTAACTCAAGACCTCTGGAAGAAAAGCCAGTGCTCTTTTCCTCTGAGCCAAATCTTTAGCCCATTCTACATCCTTACATCCTTATATTGCAGAATTCTATTAGGATTACACTGAACATAATGTACTACTCTAGAAATCTGGTAACATTCTCAGCAAACATCGTTTGCTGGCAAAAGTATCTGAAAGAGATCAGAAAACCTGATACAACCTTCTTTCCTTTTAAGTAGAGACTAACTGTCCATTTATTTTTTTCGTGTTTAACTACATCATATACAACCATCTTTTACACAGTAATATACTTTCTTAACATTTTCATTTCTAATTATACCTAAGGAATAACTACATATTAGAGGTTTTCTTTCTTCCTCAATCTATTTCTTTATTCTTCACTATTACTCTTCTGTTATAATTTATTTACAATGTATTAAATTAATAATTAAATACAAATGTATTAAATACAATGTATTAAATACAATTTTAAATTACTATTCCCACTCGTGATCCAGCAGGGTTGTACTAACTCAGCTGACTTAGTTCAGAATTTCTTTTCTTGGCACATGGAAGATCAGACAACGCCAGCATCACTTAGAATGCCCTCATGTATCTATCAGCCACTGGCTTTTTATTAATTTACTAAGGCTTTCTTCTAGGTAAGCTCTTGTTCCAGGAGGATTGATTACAAGGTTCACAATAATAGCCACAAAACAACACCCCCTTGGGCAGCTCCCCTAAAGTGTGTGTTTGTTTGAGGCTCACTGATACAATGTTATAAAAGACATATTTATTTCATGACCACACACTTTAATAAATAGGCAGAGACCACCACAAAACCATCACCATCAAGCAAAGAGCAGAGGTGTGTGGACTCCATTCCTATGAGATACATCTACTGTACAACTCCCATCCAATCTTAGTTATAAAAATATTACTATGAATATACTCCATTAGTAGCCATATATATAATATTCATACACTATGAATATACTCCATATATTCATAGTATAGGGAACATATAAAAGCAAGGATTTAACTAATAACTTCCTCACAATTTTAGAGGGTGAGCCCATGACCATCCTGGCAGCAGGCATGCTGGCATAGCATTTGAGCAGTAGTTGAGAGTTTAAATAATAATCTAGAAGTTGGAGGCAGAGAGACTGAGAGTCAAGGTCACACATTCCTTCCCAAAATAGTGCCATGAAGTGGGGAACAAGTATTCAAATATGTAAGTTTATAGGTGCCATTCTTATCTAACTACCACGTAGACTTAAGACTCAAAAATGATTGTGGAACTGGGAATGAAAGGAAGTGTCAAGAACTGGTGGAACAAATTTTGCTATGAGATTGTGTGCTAAGACTACTTGTCAGGAAGGCTATGGGAAAGATCCTTTCACAGAGAAAAAGATGAAAAAATAATGATCTTATGCCACCAATGTGGAGCTGCACAGAACCAGGGTTCCCAAAATGCAACCAATGGAAAAAAGGATCTGCAACATTAATCCAGTCTTGTTTAAGAACACCCAGTTTCTCATTAAAAATTATGTAAGACATTAGATGGCAATTTGGGATGTGATAGAAACTATGAGGTTTTATTTTAGTTTTACATTATTTTAAAAATTTATTTATTTTTCATTAATTACAACTTTTTCATTTTGTGTCCAGCTATAGCCCTGTCCCTCATCTCTGAATCCCACCCTCCCTCCCTCATATCCTCCTATGCCGCTAGCCAAGTCCACTGATAGGGGAGGTCCTCCTCTCCTTCCATCTGACCCTAGCTTATCAGGTCTCATCAGGTCTGGCTGCCTTGTCTTCCTCTATGGTCTGGTAAGGCTGACCCCCCACCTCAGGGGAGGTGATTCAAGAGCCAGCCCATGATTTCATGTCAAAGACAGTCCCTGTTCCCATTACTAGGGAACCCACCTGGAAATTGAATTGTCATGGGCTACATCTGTGCAGGGGTTCTAGGTTATATCCATCCATGGTCCTTGGTTAGGGTATCAATCACAGAAAAGACCCCTGGGTCCAGATATTTTTGGTAATGTTGGTCTGCTTATTGCGCTCCTGTTCCTGCCAGGTCTTTCTAGCTTCCTTTCTTTAATAAGATTCCCTGCTCTCTGCCCAAAGTCTGGCTATGAGTCTCAGCATCTCTTTGAACCCTGCTGGGTAGAGTCTTTCAGAAGCCATCTGAGGTAGGTTCCTGTTCTAGTCCCTGTTTTCTCCTTCTTCCAATGTCTGTCCCATTTGCTTTTCTGAATGAGGATTGATCATCTTACCAAGGGTCCTCCTTCTTGCTTAACTGGTGCTTTCTCAGACAATTAGGAATAATGCTTCCTCAAGATCCAGCTATTCCACTCCTCGGCATATATCCAAAATATGGTCAAGTATACAACAAGGATATTTGCTCAACCATGTTCAAAGCAGCTTTATTCATAATAGCCAGAATCTAGAAACAACCCAGATGTCCCTCAAATGAGGAATGAATAAAGAAACTGTGGTACATTTACACAATGGAATACTACTCAGTATAAACAAGTAATCATGAAAGATCATCCTGAGTGAGTTATCCCAGAAGCAGAAAGACACACATGGTATATATTCACTTATAAGTAGATATTAAACATATAATATAGGATAAACATACTAAAATCTGTATACCTAAAGATGTTCTTACATCTGCCTCTAGTCATTGATGGACAGTACCCTTTGCTGTTTGTTCTTGGAGTCGGTACTTTAGATTGGGTCTGATGTCTCTGGTATCTGGAGTATTCTTCAGGAAGATGAGAGCTGTCCACTGGTTCCAGAGTGGATGTTGGTGTTTCAGCTGTAGTTAAGGGAGGAAGGTTCCTGGTGCATGTTTTGCAAGCACTGGTGTATGCGCGGTAGTGTGCCTTGAAGGACAGGGTGTTAGAGCTTGTAGATGCCTGGAAGCGTGGAGCTTAAGAGCAGGAGGGGGTGCTGGCAGTGTTTTCATCTGCAATGCATATTTGCTGAACATCTCACTGGCCGATAGGCCTGTAGTACTCTCTTCCTGGTATTCAGATCTGTCTGGGCACCAAGAATTATTTGCCTGGACTCCACTGGTAGGCTCACAGATCAGGGGCTTCAATGTTGAGAACGCTGTCCCAAGGATCCCTATGTTGCCCATAATGAGGGTGTTGGTGGGAGGGATCCAATGTCTGGCTGGTAGTGTAGAGGGACCCTGGATCTGGGGCTCTGCATGCATTCACTTGAAGGTGCACTCACTCACAGGCCTAATTGGAAAGCACATGGGTTCCCCCTGTTCTCTATTCTCAGATTTTGGCCCACAGGGACAAATGAGAGTGTAGGAAATCTGTCAGCTCAGTGGTGTTCACTGTTTGTCACCAGGCAGGGAGACCTGTACTTGGGGCAGCCACCTCTGCCATCTCAGTCACCAAGCATGGAGGGTCCTGCTGGTGACAACCACTGCATCCTTCACTGAGCAAGGCAGCCTGTGCTTGGGGCAAGGGGAAGTGCAGGGATGCTGAGTATATGCCTCTCTCAGACCCCGGAGACATCTAGGTGCGACCTGGATCAAAACTGTCCCAACTAATGTGTTGTCCCCTCTTGCCCAGAAAGCTCAGTGTTGATGTTCTGGCTTCAGCTTACTCCCCACCCCCACTTACCAGTTTCAGAGTTTCAAATCCTGTGTCTCTCAGATACAGTGCTGTTGGTTGCTGCCATCTTGGACTTCCCCTACTATGAGGTTTTATGAGCTGAAAACTATGAGGTTTGTAACAAAATTGCCAAAAACTAGTTTATTTAATGGGCTGATAATAATATTTAAAGGGCTGAATTTTCTGGATATCTAACATAATTATTTTAAAACTGTAATCGTTTACTATCGGCATTGTGTAAATTTGCAAAGCAATAGTGTATCAAATGTTCATATATCTTTTTCTGTTTTAGTTCAAATGCCTAAATAACCATAATAAATTTAGTAAATAAGAAAAATATAAGAAGCTAAACTCTGAAAGTGCATGCATACACACACCCTATATATATGTGCATATATATATGACCTCCAGCTGTCTAAGAACAATTAGTTAAAGATAAAATAGACCTAGGACTTCCAAGATGGCGGCGGCTAGTGTGCAGCTTAGCTGAAGGGGAGAGCACCTGCAACGTGGAAATTGGTGAGTGAAGGGGCTGATCAACCCAGAACAGAGCTATCCAGACTTCCAAGAAGAAAGAGACTAACCATGATCTGAGTCCTTCTAGAATCAGGTCACAGCAGACTCTTCCGTGAGGAGACACCCCGAGAGGTGATCCCCAGGCAATTCTCGGCACCCAAAACCCTACTCCCTCTTCGGAGGAGGCAGGAGGCGTCCAGAAGAATTTGCCACAGACCACACTGTCTGTACCCCAGCCCCAGCGAGAGCTGCAGCTGCCACCAAAAAACAAAACAAAACAAAACCCGAGATCAGGGGTGAGAAAACCCAATCCTTTCAGGCACTCCCCCGAGAACCAGAATGCCGCCATAACCCTGCCGCAGCAGAGCAGAGGGATAGAGAGGCGCACAGCAGTTTCACAGCTCCCGGACCCCAGTGCTGCCAGCTGCACCTAGCAAACAAACTTCAGCTCAGGATCTGGGACTGTGGTCATTCAACACATCCTGAGACTCTCCCAGGTCCAGCACAATAAGGTCTAGCACCAAGTCCTAACACCGGTGGCCCCCAGTCCCCTGACAGAGAAAACCCTTCTCAGGATCAGGACTGAGAAGTCCCAACCCTTTCTGGCAGTCCCCAGAGCTCCACCATAAGCTTGCCCTAGTGGAGGGGAAGGTCAGAGGGGAAGGACAGAGAGGCACCCGCCAGAGAAACCCAAGCCATGGATCTGAGGACACTCAACCATACCTGGTACTTTCTCGGAATCAGCAAACATAGGTTCTACCGCAAGGCTGCTTCTGGCAGAGAGATCTGGGCCCGGGATCTGGGATTGAGAACACTCAACCCAACTCTTTCCCGCACTACACAGGGACCAATCAACATATCCCCTCCTGGCAGATGGAAAGGACATAGAGGCAGCACACAGGAAAAGTGGACACCGAGTCCTGCTGCCACAGTGCCACAGAGCTGACTGTTAACTATCCATGCATTTTCCGTAGCAGGACCAAGTAAGAGGGTAGAGAGCAAGGGGAACCCCTGTGCATTCCAACTGGTCCTGCAAGAGAGTGAGTGAACCTTCTAAGGAGAGTCTGCCCCAGACCCAGGGCCTCTCCACAGAAGCAACCAGACGAGATCCCTGCCACCCACACCCCTAGTGTGGGCATCATAGGGATTCTTGGGATAACGACCACAACGTTGAAGCCTCTGCCTTGCGGATCCACCAGTGTAATCCAGGCAAACAATCCCTGGATCTCAGACAGGACTGCATAATAGGCCTGCAGGCCACTGCAATAGTCAGAGAATCCGCGCATGCACATTGCGCCCGCTAAAAGCACGTGTGAATAGTGCCAGAGTCACATTCCTTACTTAGGCAAAACTGAAACCCTAACGCACACTCCCAAACCAATGAACCGCTCTCATCTTCCTGAAAAAACAGTCCAGAAAACAAAAAGAGAGGATCATAGCCTGAACTACAAACTCAAGGAACAAACAGTGAGGGTTATAAATAACCAGATGGCTAGAGGCAGACATAAGAACACATCCAACAAAAATCAGGACATAATGACCTCACCAGAAACCCCACAAGCCAACGGACACTTCAATTCACTAGATATACAAGAAAACTACCTCAAAACTATGTTTCTCCAGCTATTAGAGGCCCATAGAGATGAAATGAACAAAGCCCTCAGAGAAACAGCCAAAGCAATCGAGATGAACAAAGAGGAAACAAATCATGCTCTCAGAGAAATGACCACGAAAATTGAGGCAAACAAAGAAGAAATGAAAAAGCCCTCAAAGAAATGTCCACACAAATGAAGACAAATAAAGAAGAAATAAACAAAGCTCTCATAGAAATACAGGCAATTATACCCAAAGAAGTAGAGGCACAATTAGTGATACATAGAGAGGAAACAGACAAATAAATAGAAGCTGTCATTGAAAAGCAGGACTCCACATTCAAACACATGAAGGAAATGGTGCAAGACATGAAAACAGAATTAGAATCAATAAAGAAAACACAAATAGAAAAAAACCAGGAACTGGAGAACATAGAGAAAAGATTGGGAAATACAAAGTTAAGCATCACCAACAGAATACAAGAGATGGAAGAAAGAATCTCAGGAGATGAAGGTACACTTGTGGAAATTGACACATCTCTCAAAGAAAAAATAAAATCAGAAAAGTTTCAAACACAAACATCCAAGAAATCAAGGACACCTTGAAAAGACAAAAATCTAAGAATAATAGGAGTAGGAGAAAAAGAAGACATCAGGCTCAAAGGTCCAGAAAATATTTTAAAGAAAATTATAGAAGAAAACTTTCCCAACATAAAGAAGGAGATGGCCATAAACATACAAGAGGCCTACAGAACACCAAGTAGACTAGACCAGAAAAGAAATTCTTCACGTCACATCATAGTCAAAACACTGAACCTACAAAACAAAGAAAAAATTCTAAAAGCAGCAAGGGAAAAAGGCCAAGTAACATATGAAGGTAGACCTATCAAAATCACACCATATTTCTCAACAGACACTATGAAAGTCAGAAGGGCCTGGACAGAAATCATACAGTCCTTAAGGGACCAAAGATTCCAACCCAGACTACTATACCCAGAAAAACTTTCAATCAACATATATGGAGAATTTAAGATATTCCAAGACAAAACCAAATTTAAACAATATCTACATAGTAACCCAGCTCTACAGAAGTTACTAGAAGGGAAACTCCAAACCAAAGAAAACAACTACATCTAAGGTAACAGAGGAAATAGATAACTACACAACAAACAAACCAAAATAATACAAGCAATGAAACTCAGTGACACCACGAACCCCACATCACAATTAAGTAACAATTGTTGGTCACTAGTATCTAACAACATCAATGGACTCAACTCCCCAATTAAAAGACTCAGACTAACAGAATGGTTGCAGAAACAGGATCCAACATTCTGTTGCATCCAAGAAACACACCTATGTAACAAAGATAAACACTACCTCAGAGTAAAGGGCTAGAAAAATATTTTTCAAGCAAATGGTTCCAGAAAACAAGCGGGAGTAGCCATCTTACTATCTAATAAAATAGACTTTCAACCCAAGTTAATCAAAAAAGATAAGGAGGGCCACTATATTCTCATCAAAGGAAAAATCCACCAAGAGGACATCACAATTTTGAATATCTATGCCCCAAATACAAGAGCACCTACATTCGTAAATGAAACAATATTAAAGCTTAAATCACACATTGACCCTAATAACTTAATAGTGAGGACTTCAACACTCCACTCTCACCAAGGGACAGATCAACTAGACAGAAAACAAATAGGGAAATAAAAACACTCACAGAGTACCTAAATCAAATGGACCTAATAGACGTCTACAGATCTTTTCATCCAAACATAAAAGAGTATACCTTCTTTTCAGCACTGCACGGAACCTTCTCCAAAATAGATCATATAGTTGGTCATAAAGTAAGCCTCAACAGATACAAAAAGATTGAAATAATCCCTTGTATTCTATCTGACCACCATGGACTTAAGCTGGACCTCAACAACAAGACAAAAAACAAAAAGCCGACACACACATGGAAACTGAACAACTTGTTATTCAATGACAGTTGGGTTAAGAAAGAAATAAAGAAAGAAATTAAAGCCTTCCTAGAATTCAATGAAAATGAAGGCAAAACATACCCAAATTTATGGAACACATTGAAAGCAGTGCTCAGGGGAAAATTTATAGCACTAAGTGCCTTCAAGAAGAAATTTGTAACATCACATACAAGCACCTTAATGGCCCAACAGAAAACCCTAGAAAAAAAAGAAGCAGATACACCCAAGAGGAGCAGAAGGCTGGAAATAATCAAACTCAGGGCTGAAATCAATCAATTAGAAACAAGTAAAACTATTCAAAGAATCAATGAAACAAAAAGCTGGTTCTTTGAGAAAATCAACAAGATAGACATACCCTTAGCTAAACTAACTAAAAAGCAGAAAGAATCTATCCAAATCAGCAAAATCAGAAATGAAAAGGGTGACATAACTACAGACACTGAGGAAATTCAAACAATCATTAGGTCATACTACAAAAGCCTATATGCCACAAAATTTGAAAACCTAAATGAAATCGACAATTTTCTTGATAGATTCCATCTTCCAACTTTAAGTCAAGATCAGGTAGAAAGACTGAGTAGCCGTATATCCCCCAAGGAAATTGAAGCAGTCATTCACAGTCTCCCCTCCAAAAAAAGCCCTGGGCCAGATGGTTTCAGCGCGGAATTCTACCAGACCTTCAAAGAAGTGCTAACACCAATTCTCCACAAACGTTTTCACAAAATAGAAACAGAAGGTACATTACCAAACTCATTCTATGAAGCGACAGTTACCCTGATACCTAAACCACACAAAGACCCAACAGAAAAAGAGAACTTCAGACCTATCTCTCTTATGAACATTGACGCAAAAATACTCAATAAAATACTTGCAAACCGAATCCAAGAATACATCAAAGATATCATCCACCAAGAACAAGTAGGCTTCATCCCAGGCATGCAAGGGTGGTTCAACATACGGAAATCCATCAATGTAATCCACCACATAAACAAACTGAAGGAGAAAAACCACATGATCATCTCCTTAGATGCTGAAAAAGCATTTGACAAAGTCCAACACCCATTCATGTTTAAAGTCTTGGAGAGAACAGGGATACAAGGCACATATCTAAACATAGTAAAGGCAATATACAGCAAGCCTATAGCCAACATCAAACTCAATGGAGAGAAACTTAAATCAATTCCACTGAAATCAGGGACAAGACAAGGCTGCCCATTATCTCCATACCTCTTCAACATAGTACTTGAAGTCCTAGCCAGTGCAATAAGACAACTAAAGGAGATCAAGGGAATACAAATCGGAAAGGAAGAGGTCAAAGTGTCACTATTCGCAGATGATATGATAGTACATATGAGCGACCCCAAAAATTCAACCAGAGAATGCCTCCAGCTGATAAACACCTTCAGCAAAGTGGCAGGATACAAAATCAACTCAAAAAAAAATAATCAGAAGCCCTCCTGTATACCAAAGACAAAAGGGACGAAAAAGAAATTAGGGAAACAACACCCTTCACAATAGCCACTAATAACATAAAGTACCTTGGGGTGACACTAACCAAGCAAGTGAAAGACTTGTTTAAGAGAAACTTCAAGTCTCTGAAGAAAGAAATTGAAGAAGATATCAGAAGATGGAAAGATCTCCCGTGCTCATGAGTTGGTAGGATTAACATTGTGAAAATGGCCATCCTGCCAAAAGCAATCTAGAGATTCAATGCAATTCCCATCAAAATACCAACTCAGTTCTTTACAGAACTTGAAAAAAGATTCCCAGCTTCATATGGAGAAACAAAAAACCCAGAATCTCCAAAACAATCCTGTACAACAACAGATCATCTGGAGGTATCTCTATCCCCGATCTCAATCTGTACTACAGAGCAACAATAATAAAAACTGCATGGTATTTGCATAAAAACAGAAAGGAGGATCAATGGATCCCAATAGAAGACCGAGAAATAAACCCACACACCTATGAATACTCGATTTTTCACAAAGAAGCCAAAACCATTCAATGGAAAAAACAGCATCTTTAACAAATGCTGCTGGTCCAACTAGATGTCTACATGCAGAAAAATGAAAATAGATCCATATTTATCACTCTGCACAAAACTAAAGTCACTCAAAATGATCTTTTCTAAATCCCACCATTTGCCTGCAAATTTCATGATTTCCTCCTTTTTGATTGCTGAGTAGTATTCCATTGTGTAAAAATACCACAATTTTTGTATCCATTCAAAGACTTCGACATAAAACCAGATACTTTAAATCTGTTAGAAGAAAAAGTGTGGAACAGCCTAGAACTCATTAGCACAGGAGACAACTTCCTGAACAGAACACCAACAGCACAGGCTCTAAGAGCAACAATCAATAAATGGGACCTCATGAAACTGAAAAGCTTCTGTAAAGCAAAGGACACTGTCATCAAAACAAAGCAACTGCCTACAGATTGGGAAAGAATCTTCACTAACCCTTTATCTGACAGAGGACTAATATCCATTATATACAAAGAACTAAAGAAGCTGAAAAGCAGCAAACCAAGTAATACAATTAAAAAAGGGGGAACAGAGTTAAACAGAGAATTCTCGACAGAGGAATATGGAATGGCAGAGAAACACTTAACGAAATGCTCAACATTATTAGCCATCAGGGAAATGCAAATCAAAACGACCCTGAGATTTCACCTCACAACCATCAGAATGGCCAAGATGAAAAACTCAAATGACAACACATGCTGCAGAGGTTGTGGAGAAAGGGGAACCCTCCTCCACTGCTGGTGGGAATGTAAACTGGTACAACCACTTTGGAAATCTATCTGGTGCTTTCTCAGACAATTAGGAATAGTGCTTCCTCAAGACCCAGCTACACCACTGCAACGTATATACCCAAAATTTGCTCAAGTACACATAAGAGATACTTGCTCAACCATGTTTATAGCAGCTTTATTTGTAATAGCCAGAACCTGGAAACAACAGAGATGTCTATCAACGGAGGAATGGATACAGAAATTGTGGTATTTTTACACAATGGAATACTACTCAGCAATCAAAAAGGAGGAGGAAATCATGAAATTTGCAGGCAAATGATGGGATTTAAAAAAGATCATTCTGAGTGAAATATCCCAGAAGGAGAAAGACAAACAGTATATATTCCCTTATATAGACCTATACGATATGATAAACATAATGAAATCTATACACATAAAAAAGTTAATCAAGAGAGCGGACATGGGGTAAGATGATCAATCCTCATATAGAAAGACAGATGGGATGTGCATTGAACGTATGGAGTCTACTGAAGGCATCTGAAAGACTCCAACTAGGAGTGTTTTCAAAGCAGATACAAAGACTCATAACCAAACCTTTGGCAGAGTACAGGGAATCATATGAAAGAAGGGGAGTTAATATGATGGGAAAAGGATAGGAGCTACACAAGACCAAATATATCTGGGCACAGGGTCTTTTCTGAGACTGACATTCAACCAAGGACCATGTATGGATATAACCTAAAACCTCTGCTCAGATGTAGCCTGTGGTAGCTTAGTAACCAATTGGTTTCCCATAGTGAGGGGAACAAGGACTATTTCTAACAGGAACTCAATGACTGGCTCTTTGGCCTCTCCACCCCCCAAGGGAGGAGCAGTCCTGTTAAGCCACAGAGGAGGACTTTGCAGCCAGTCCTGAAGATACCTGATAAAACAGGATCAGATGAATGGGGAGGAAGTCCCTCCCTTACAGTGGACTTGGAAAGGGGCAGGGTGGAGTTGAGGGAGGGAGGGTGGGAGTGGGAGGGAATGAGGGAGCAGGATACAGCTGGGATATAGAGTTAATAAAATGTAACTGATAAGAAAAAAAATAAAATTAAATAAAAATAAATTTAAGAAAACATAAAAAGATAAAATTAAATAGACCATGAATTTGAAAGAGAACAAAAAGGGTTATATGTGAGGACTTGGAAGGAGAATGAGAAAGTGAGAATTATTTAGTAGAAAATGATATAAAAGTATTGTGGCTTTAGAAAAAGAAACAAAAATAACTAAATGTGACAACTCTGTTGTTGAGAGATGAATTATCTGAAGTTAAATATTCAATTTCTCTACTGTAAAGAGAACTGTCGTTGATGAGTGATGAAGACTACCCTTATCTGTGGATATAAGGACAAATATTTAGAAGGTAGTTAGGAGTTACACTACTTTAATAAGTGACAATTGTAGGCTCTATCTTACTCCAATTTTTTGTTTTTCCATTGTCACTAAATCTCTCACCATCCCATATTATCTTATAAACATATCTGAGAAAAACTCATAATTTTAGAGTAACATTTTAATTATGAGTCTTGCCGAATTACACGCTTTGTGTCAAATGATAAGAAACAGTATTTTTGTCTTGAACACATAATGTATAACAGCTATGATTTTTCTTGAAAAGCATGGATTTAAATTTTTATTGTGTTCATTTTATTTTCTAATGCATTAGTACAATATAAAATAATCTAAATAACTCATGCATTCTTATTCATTTACTATGATGTCATGATAATATCAATACATGTAAAATAGCCCAAGTTCATGACAGAGCTTGTTTTTTCTCCCTTTACTAAGGAACCCACATGGAGAATGAGCTGTCTAAGTGCTACATCTGAACAGGTAGTCTAGGTGCTCTCTATGCATGGCATTTTGTTGCTGCATAAGTCTCTGCCATCACTCAGCTATACCACTCTTCAGCATATACCCAAAAGATGCCCTACCATTCACTAAGGAAATTTGTTCAACTATGTTCATAGAAACTTTATTTGAATAGCCAGAATCTGGAAACAACCTAAATGTCCCTCCACCAGAGAATGAGTACAGAAAGTTTGGTATATTTACGCAATGGAACATTACACAGCAATTAAAAACAAAGAAATCATGAAATTTGCAGGCAAACAGTGGGAACAAGAAAAGATTATTCTGAGTGAGGGAACCCCAAACCAGAGTGACACATATGGTACATACTCACTGATAAGTGGATATTAGTTATATAATATTGGATAAACGTACTAAAATCAATACTCCTAAAGAAGCTAAACAACAAGGAGGAACCTAGGGAAGAGGCTGAAACCATACTCAGAATGGCAAACAGGATACACATCGGAATTAGGAGAAGACAAGGAACAGGACAGTATCCTTCCACAGGGGACCTCTTAAGACTACCCACCAGGATATGGAAGGAGATTCTAAGACTCATAGCCAAACTTTGGGCAGAGTGCAGGAAACCTTATAGATGGAGAGGGAGATAGAAAAACCCTCAAGAGACAAGAACTGCACAAAGAGACCAACAGAGCGCTCTCTCTCTCTCTCTCTCTCTCTCTCTCTCACACACACACACACACACACACACACACACACACACACAAATAGATATAACCTAGAACCTCTGTTCAGATGAAGCATGTGGTAGCTCAGTAACCAATTGGTTTCTCATAGTAAGGGGAACAGGGACTATTTCTAACAGAAACTCAATGGCAGGCTCTTTGATCGCCTCCCCCATGGGAAGAACGGTCCCGCTAGGCCACAGAGGAGGACTTTGCAGTCAGTCCTGATGATACCTGATAAAACAGGGTCAGATGAAAGGAGAGGAGGTACTCTCCAATCAGTGGACTTGGAAAGGGGCAGGCTGGAGATGAGGGAAGGAGGGAGGGTTTGGGAGGGAATGAGGGACCAGGATGCAGCTGAGATACAGAGTTAATAAAATGTAACTAATAATAATAATAATAATAATAATAAACAAAAACCTGTCCCAAGGGGTCCTGCAGAGACCAATGCTCCAACCAAGGACAATGCATGGAGAGGACCTACAGTCCTGTCAAAGAAGCCCATTGGCTGCTCACTTTTCAAGTGGGAATCCCTAGTAAGTGGATCAGGGACTGTCTCTGACATCAACTCAGTAGCTGGCTCTTTTATCACATCCCCCTGATGGGATGAGCAGCCTTGCCAGGCCACAGAAGATGATGCATCCAGCCCTGATGAGATCTGATAGGCTAAGGTCAAATAGAAAGGGAGGACATCTTCTCTTATCTGGGGACTAGGGAAATGGCATAGAGAAAGAAGATGGCGATGGATGTGACTAGGACAAGAAGAAGGAGGGAGCTATAGTGGGGATACAAAGTAAATAAATTGTAATAAATAAAAAAAGCCTATCACTGACTTCAAATTCTGATAAGGTTGCTGAGAAATGGGAATAATCATTACTGTAGATGGTATTACAACAGATGCAGCCAATATAGATACCAATGTGGAGAGTTCTCAAAAATGTAAAAGTAGATTTATCAAATGACTCGGCAATAGTGTTCATTGGCATATATCAAGATGATTCTATATCCCGCTACAGAGATACTTTGTAAGCCATGTTTATTGTTCTTTTCACAACAGTAAGGAAATAGAAACAGCCTTCTACTGACTGGGTGAGTAATTTATTGCATGTTCACAATGAATTAAGAAAAAGAAACCATGAAATTTGCAGTTAAATGAAAGGAAATGGAAAGTATAGTGAATGAGGTAATCCAGATCCTGAAAGACAAATGCCAAAGGTTCTACCTTATTTGTCAATCCTCATTATAAATCTTTAGATCTGAGTATATAGTAACAACATAATTCAGAAATATATGAAGGAAACATGGAGGACAGCTCAGAGAAATAGCTCTGTGGCTTCTTTGTCTTCTACATATGAGCTCTGTGGGGAGTAGGCTGTGCTGCAAATTGAAACTACACTCTCAAAGAGCTGAAGAAGTTGCCCTCACTAAGGCATGATTTCTTTGTAACTTCTCAGAAATACCACTTGAAATGTGTGCAGTTTTCTCTTATTTCTGATGTCTATCCTATTTACCCTTCTGAGTGAGGTTTCAGAACAGGACAAGAGTCTTTCACAGGGTGCCTTTGAAAAACTCTACCCATCAGGGTATGGAAGGAGATACTGAGACTCATAACCAAATTTTGGGCGAGTGCCTAAATTATGGAAGAAGAGAGAGATAGAAAGACCTGGGGGGACAGGACCTGCACAAGGAGACCAACTTAAGAGCCTGATGCTCCAATCAAGGACCATGCATGGTGAGGACCTAGACCCCCTGCTCAGTTTCCAAGTGGGTTTCCTAGTAAGGATGTAGGGGCTGTCTCTGACATGAACTCAGTGGCCATCTCTTTGATCACCTCCTCCTGGGGACATGCAGCCTTGTCAGGCCATAGAGGAAGACAATGCAGCCAGTCCCGATGAGACCTGATAGGCTAGGGTTAGAGGAAAGGGGAAAAGTTCCTCCCCTATGAAGGGACTAGGGAAAGGGCATAGGGAGAGAAGAGGGAAGGAGGATAGGACTGAGAGGAGATGGAGAGGAGTACGGCAGAGATAGAAAGTGAATAAATTGTAATAAATAAAGAAAGAAAGATATGTGTGGTTGAACTGGATATATCAAAAATATTTTAAAGTTTTAATATTAAAATAATAAAAGGATTAGTGTTAAGAAAAACTCAGAAAACTTCTCTTGATGTTTCCCCTCAGTAGCATCTAAATTGTCATCTAGAAATTTGATCTATTGAGGAAATTAAAATTATGAGACCTTGACAACGTAATTATAGTTAATTTGATCCTCATAGAAAACTAGTTCAGAAGATTCTTGCTAGATGCTCAGTGTTATAATTCACTGTGTGCAAAGAGTGACTACAATTAAAATTATATTGACACTTCAGTTTAATTACACCATATAAATGCATCCATCAGATAACCAAAGCCTAGTGATGTACAAAGTAGTTCACACTTAAATGTTACAAAGAAACCTTCACATTGAATTACCAAAATTGTAAAAAAAAAAAAAGAAAAGAAAAAAGAAAAATCTTAGTGGAGAATTTTAAGATGTTATATTTTTACAAACAATGGAACAAATAATGTAGCATAGCTAGCATTTAAATGCTCTAGGCTTGGAAATGAAAGATGTGTTATATTAATGTGATGCAAAGAATTTGACTTAAGGAAACAATTTAATATGTATATATTAATACTCAAACAACCTCTTAGAAGAAGAATATTTTATTCTTATTTTATATTTATTTTCATAATAATGATATTTAGAAGACATTAGTAAAATTGGAAGTTTAAATGAATCATAATTATAAATCCTAACATAAGCTTAGTGTTTAAAATTCATCTCAGAATGACAATGAAAAGAAGACAAAAATGAATAAGACGTTACATATGAGTGTGTTACTTCCTTGTATATGACTTATTTTCTAAAATGTTTTGCTATACTAGTTGTCCTGTTGAATAAAGAACCTAGGATAAGCCACATGACTTTCTGCACAGATGTTGCTTGGTCTTCATGTGGATACCCCAACAAGTGGAGCAGGGGGCCTCTCTGACTTTGATGCCTTCTTTTGGATCCTCTTTCCCCAACTGTGCTGCATGGTCTGGCCTCTGTGGAAGCGGGTGTGCATAGTTCTCCATTGACTTAATGTGTCAGGGCAGCTTGGTACCATGGGGGCTTTCACCTTTCCAGAGAAGACGGAGAGGAGAAAATGGGAAGAGAGGTGTGCAAGGGGGACTGGAGGAGAGGGAGGCTGTAATTAGGATGTAAAGTGAATGAACAAAAACAAACAAACAAACAAACAAATAAATAACCCAGCAGGTATATTCATGTGTCTCTCTAGGCAGCATGAGGACATGAAAACACTCAGGATGTCAGAAGATAACTGGTTACCTGGCAAACATTAAATGCATGTAAAGAGAGAGAGGGAGAGAGAGAGCAAGAGAGAGCTCTCAAGCGAATAGGTCAGAGATCTTTATATTTATTAATAAATTGCAATTGCAAAATGCCTTCTGTAAAAACATACTGAAATATTATGAACCATTTACTATTTGCTTTAAAGAAATTGTTACTCTAAGTTTTCCTTTATGTTCAAATTTTTCATTAACTTACCATTTTAGCTATTTCACTTGAAATATATAATACATAATAGTATAGATAATGCAATATAACTATATGTATATAGTTATAACAAAATTTTAATCTCATTGTTGTTCTTGCTTTTTATGAAAATATTTTATATTTCACGGAAGATTATGGTATAGCTATATAAGTGAACAATGGATGATGAACAGAATGCTTTGGTGTTCTACAGATTAGGTCAATAAATGTGTAATGATTAATATTGCCAATTTGACAGGATCTAGAATCACATAGAAACAAGTCTCAGGACACAGAATAACTTCTAGGAGGTTATGCAGATTAGGTTATTTTTGATGCTTATCTGTAAGGAATTATCTTGCTTAGGTCAATTGATGATACCCACTGTCCGTTATTTCATTCCATGAGCTATTTTCCAGACTTGACAAAAAAGAAACAGCAGGCTGTATTAGTCAGGGTTCTGTAGAGGAACATAACTTTAAAAATGAATAAATATATGTATGTATAAATATATGTATTCATACATATATATGTGTATATATGTATGTGTAATGGAGATTTATTAGGATGACTATGTATATATTTATTTATACTCATTCACAATAGGATATGTATATATGTATGTATACAGTTTATTATAATTACTGACAGGTTGTGATATAATTATCTTTATACATATAGAAGTTCCAAGAATCCAGTAGTTGTTCAGTCCATGAAACTGGATGTATAAGCTGGTCTTCACTATATACTAGGATCCCAAAAGACTAGTCCCCAGTGTCACTAAAAGAATGTACTTGTCAATAAGAATTGTAGAAAGCAGATAAAGAGCAAAGACTTTTTTCTTCCGTGAGTGTTAAATTGGCTGTCATCAGAAGGTGTGGCCCAGTTTAAGGTGTAATATCTTACCTCAAAAAATCTGGATTAAAGGTGCATCTTCCCACTTTATGAGTTCAGGATTAAACATGTGTCTTTTCACTTAAATGATAGAATTAAGAGAAAAAAAATTGTTACAAGTGTAAACTGACAATTGAGTTTCAGGTATTCTCACATATAAGGCAACTTGACAGTCAAGGATATCCACCACATATGCTGATCCTCATCTTTGCTTCTCAGATACAGAGATAATATGATCATTGCCTCCAAAATCTTCAGCTGTCATGATTTCCAACTGTCCTGGCATGTGCCCTTGAACTATAAGCTTAACTAATCCCTCTCCCCTTATGTTATTTTTGCTTAATTACATCAACACAAAAAAGAATAATAAAATAGTTCATAATAAGCAATTGTATAAAATTTGTGAATATTAGAATTTAAAATTTCAATTAAACACTCAATATCTATGTATCTTTATAAATGTATTTAAACTTTTCTGAGCATATATCCATATATTTTCTGTTCATATACAAATATGATGGACTTGTTCTAGAAAATATTCCATAATATCCCATTATTTTAATTAATGCTATTTCAAGGTTAGTATTCTTCTGATTGCTGAAGAAATCTTAGCTGATTACTTGGAATTATTAACTCTTTAATTATACAGCTGATACCAATGTATGAATAGTGACACATAAGTAGAATGTAACCACTTCCTGTCTCAGGATATTCTTTTTCCTGCTGTTATACAAGTAGCCATTACTAATAATCCAAAAACGCCCATCGTGCTTTCCGAAGTGCAATTCCTACCACACAGGCAACTGTGTGAAGATCATGAATCATAATTCTTAGCTCATTTTAAACCAGTTAATTTCCTGTATGTATGTTGATATTGGTTTTTTTTTTTTTCAGTATTTTGTCCTCATTCAAACCTTGAATATGTAGGTTGGTGGTAATTATTTATCTCATTCAATATTCATATTTCATGATGTTGCAATCAAGATAAAATAATCTACTTTGAATTAGTTAGTATAAATTAATTTATATATAAAGATATGAATATGTTAATAAAATTAATTAATTCTTATAATAGTAAGCTGCATTACATTTTTTTTTCCTTTTCTTATGTGTTCCTGACAAGGTAAATCTGAATCAAACAATTGAAAATATTATTTTGTTTACAATGGGTGGCTTTTTGACACATTCTCAGTTTCCCTTTTAGCTCTGTTTTGGTTTGTTTGTTTGCTCTATTGTTTTGTGACAAAGCTATCCCTAACCAAATAGTAGTTTCCACTGCTCATGCCTCGGCCTCCTGAGAACACCAAACTGCTCTCTTCTTTATTAAATATTTCTAACTGCAGAGTAATAGTGATATTGTGAGAATTTATTGACAAATTGAAAGATGATTAGCACATAATGAAGTAATATTGGGACCTGACTTTCAAAACTGACAATAGTAAAAAGATGTTAAAATATCTACTTTCAGAAAGTTATAATTTGGATAGTAGATTCTTTACTTATTACATTCTCAGAAAACTCTTAGTTTGAGAAACATAAATGCTTGTCTTTACTATGAACCTACACCATCATTTTGAAATTGTTAAAACGTGCCTTCAAACACTTTATTTGACGTTTTGCTTTTCCTTTACCCATGTCTTTCACCCCATTTCGACCACAAAGTTTCCATCTCAGTTGAAATCTATTAAAACATAATCATTGGCAAGTCTTGGAAACCTTCTAGAAAAACATTTGCCTTTATGATAATTTACTAATCTTGAAGAAACATCAAAGATAACAAACTACCCTCAATAGATCTAACATCTGTACATTAAGATTACTAGTAATGATGGTCATGTAATCAAATTTCTTAAAATGTATTTGAGAAGAAATTGAGTTTAAGGCCAGAGAAAAACCATCATATTTTTAATTCAAGTGAGCTTTTCCAGGTAGGAATTTTCCATAGGTAGTAAAAGAATAGGAGCCTACCTCAGAAGGCCTTTGAAAGACTCTAACAGTGTATCAAAGCAGATGCTGATACTCATTACTAAACCTTGGCAAAGTGCAGGAAATCCTATGAAAGAAGGGAAAGTTAGTATGACCTGAAGAGGACAGGAGCACCAAAAGGACCAAATATATCTGGGCACAGGGGTCTTTTATAAGACTGTTTCTACAACCAACAGTCATGTATGGATATAACCTAGAACCCCTGCTCAGATGTAGCCAATAGTAGCTCAGTATCCAAGTGGGTGCCTTAGTAAGGAGAACAGGGACTATTTCTGACATAAACTCAATGGCTGGCTCTTTGACTACCCCCTCTCCCCAAAGGGAGAAGCAGCCTTGCCAAGCCACAGAAACGGACATTGCAGCCAGTCCTGAAGAAACCTGATAAGCTAGGGTCAGATGGAAGGGGAGGAGGACCTCCCTTATCAGTGGACTTGGAAAGGGGCAGGAAGGAGATGATGGAGGGAGGGTGAGGTTGGGAGGGAATGAAGAAGGAAGCTACAGCTGGGATACAAAGTAAATAACCTTTGGTTAATATAAAAAAAATAAAAATTAGAAATAAAAAAGAAAAAGAAAAAGAAAAACGTTTCTATAGATGTTTCACAATTTACTGTACTACAGCCACACTCAATTTTAGTGGTGCTGTGAAATACTCTCATAAAATATGTATTGGTTTAGATAAGCTTTTAAACATGAGCATGGAAAGTAACTATGAAAGGTTCTCAATAATGATCTCTTTGAAGACAAACTGACAGAATTAAGAAACACAATATGCTTATCTTTTATCTTATCATGTCCCACTATTTACCTGCAAATTTCATGATTTCCTTATTTTTCATTGCTGAGTAATACTCCATTGTATAGATGTACCACACTTTCTGCATCCATTCTTCAGTTGAGGGGCATATGGGCTGTTTCCAGCTTCTGGTTATTACAAATAAAGCTGCTACAAACATGGTTGAGCAAATGTCCTTTTTGTGTACTTGAGCCTCTTTTGGGTATATGCCTAGGAGTGGTATGGCTGGATCTTGAGGAAGCGCTATTCCTAGTTGTCTGAGAAAGTGCCACATTGATTTCCAGAGTGGTTGTACAAGTTTACATTCCCACCAGCAGTGGAGGAGGGTTCCCCTTTCTCCACAACCTCTGCAGCATGTGTTGTCATTTGAGTTTTTCATCTTGGCCATTCTGATGGGTGTAAGGTGAAATCTCAGGGTTGCTTTGATTTGCATTTCCCTAATGGCTAATGAGGTTGAGCATTTCTTTAAGTGCTTCTCTGCCATTTCATATTCCTCTACAGAGAGTTCTCTGTTTAGCTCTGTTCCCCATTTTTTAAGTGGATTACTTGGATTGCTGCTTTTCAGCTTCTTTAGTTCTTTATATATACTGGATATGAGTCCTCTGTCAGATAAAGGGTTGGTGAAGATTCTTTCCAAATCTGTAGGCAGTCGCTTTGTTTTCATGACAGTGTCCTTTGCTTTACAGAAGCTTTTCAGTTTCATGAGGTCCCATTCATTGATTGTTGCTCTTAGAGCCTGTGCTGTTGGTGTTCTGTTCGGGAAGTTTTCTCCTATACCAATGAGTTCTAGGGTATTCCCCACTTTTTTTTCTAGCCGATTTAATGTGTCTGGTTTTATGTTGAGGTCTTTGATCCACTTGAACTTCAGTTTTGTGCAGGGTGATAAGTATGGATCTATTTTCATTTTTCTACATGTAGACATCCAGTTGGACCAGCACCATTTGTTGAAGATGCTATCTTTTTTTCCATTGTATGGTTTTGGCACCTTTGTCAAAAATCAAGTGTCCATAAGTGTGTGGGTTTATTTCTGGGTCTTCTATGTGGTTCCATTGATCCACCATTCTGTTTCTATGCCAGTACCATGCAGTTTTTATTACTATTGCTCTATAGTACAGCTTGAGATCAGGGATGGAGATACCTCCAGATGATCTTTCATTGTAGAGAATTGATTTTAGCAATTCTCGGTTTCTTGTTATTCCATATGAAGTTGAGAATTTTTCTTTCCAGGTCTGTAAAGAATTGTGTTGGCTCCCTGTTCCCTCTATGATCTACTACTTTCTCCTTCTTTCATACGATTCCCTACACTCTGCCGAAGGTTTGGTTATGGGTCTCAGCATCTGCTTTGATACAATGCTAGGTAGAGTCTTTCAGGTGCCTTCTGTGGTAGGCTACAACCCAATGTCCATCAACAGAGGAATGGATACAGAAATTGTGGTACTTTTACACAATGGAATACTATTCAGCAATTAAAAACAAGGAAATCATGAATTTTACAGGTAAATGGTGGGATCTAGAAAAAATCATCATGAGTGAGGTATCTCAAAAGCAGAAAGACACACATGGTATATCCTCACTTATATAGACCTATATGATAGGATAAACATACTAAAATATGTACACCTAAAGAAGATAAACAAGAAAGAAGTCCGGGGTAAGATGATCAATCCTCATCTAGAAAGACAAAGGGGATGGACATTGGAAATAAAAGTGTAAAATAAGTGTTTCTATAACAAGTTCTAAAATAAAAAATTTTAACATTATAGAAACATATATACAACATATGTAGGAACATTGGCTGGTCTCGTTTATCAACTACATGTATAGAAGAACACATAGGAATGCTGCTGCTTCTCTTGTCAGGCAAGGAAGGAACTAGTAATGGTGATGAACCTTTGGAATGCTCATATCAGAAAAGAGCTGAGCAGAGTGAGTTCAGTTTCAGTGTACTGAATGTATGGATGATTACCAGTGGGAAAATGACTAAACCACTATGAAATATGAAGATATATGTATTATAAGTGTAAGTTTACAAATAAACCAAAGCACAGGTTTATGTGAGGGTGGTGAATTGGTTAAATTGTTGAAGTGCCTATCAAACAAGCATGAAAACCTGAGATAAGATCTCCACCATCCACAACCTCCTATATTTTTATAGCTACAACTCTGTAAACAAATCCTTGGGAAGGCAGAGAAAGAGAGGGTTTATGTCCTCTCCATGCATGGTCCTTGGTTGGGATATCCATGTCTGCAAAGCACCCAGAATCTGATTATTTTGTTTTGTTTTTTTCCTCTCTTAGACTCCTTTTGGAGTTCCTGTCCCTGTCAGTCCTTTTTATCTACCCCATTTTTTCATAAGATTCCTTGCACTCTTCCCAAAGGCTGCGCCTCAGCCTCTGCTTCGATACCACTATCAGTAGAGTCTTTCAGAAGCCGTCTGTGGTAGGCTCCTATCCTATTCCCTGTCTTCTCTTACTTCTGATGTCTATCACATTTGCCCTTTTGAATGAGGATTGAATATCTTCTCTAGGGTCTTCCTTGTTGTTTAGCTTCTTTAGGACTATAGACTTTAGTATGTTTATCCTATATTACATGTCTAATGAGCACTATCAGTGAGTATATACCATGTGTGTCTTTCTGCTAATGAGTTACCTCACTCAAGATGATCTTTTCTAGTTCCCACCATTTGCCTGCAAATTTCATGATTTCCTTGCTCAGATGGAGCCCATAGACTCCAAGTGGGTTCCCTAGTAGGGAGATCAGGGGCTTTCTCTGGCATGAACTCAGTGGCAGGCTCTCTCATCACCTGCCCCTGCAAAGTGCAGCCTTGCCAGGCAACAGAGGAAGATAATGCAGCCAGTCCCGATGAGACCTGATAGGCTAGGGTCAGATAGAATGGGAGGAGGACCTCCCCTATCAGTGGACTAGCATAGGGACATAGGAGGAGAGGAGGGAAGGATGGTGGGATTGGGAGGAGATGAGGGAGGAGGCCAAAAAGTGAATAAATTGTAATTAACAATTAATAATTTTTAAATGAGAGGGATTCTGTAGCTGTTTTTTTTTTTCCCATCCAGATTATGTTCATCTATGAGATTAGGAGTTTATGGTTCAGAGAAAGATAGTGTCTCAAAAAATCTAAGGTGGAAAAAAAAATTGGGAATCTAATATCAACCTATATTTACACACACATAGTCTCTCTCTCTCTCTCTTTTTCTCTCTCTCTCCCACCCCACTATTTCTTTAAGATAAATATTTTGTAATTCTTGGCAAGAAGTGTTAGGAAATTCATGGGAGAAAATTAAGTGATTAATATTCAAAGCTTGAAATGATGTCACCTTTTAAAAGACTCATTTATGCCTAATATTTTGAAAGGTAAGAAGCAAAATTATTGCCCAAAATGAGTTATATATGCAGATATATTCATATTTTGTATATGTGTGTGCCTATGAATGTATGTGGTTTACAGTGTATGGTTGTGTATATGGGTATAAAAGCCTATGTCTGGGCATGTGCAGTTCTTAGGCTTGTGTTCATGTTTTTCTCTATAATCTCTTGGACTGCTTTTTGAGAGGTTATCAATAAAGAACTTTTTGATTGGCTGGCCTGGCTAAGTGGAGAGCTGCAAATCTCTCCTACATTTTTACTGGCATATAGCCCAACACCCAGGTTTTTCATGGGTTTTGGAGCTCTGAACTCACATACACATACTTGTACAAGCCATCTTACAACACTCATTGTTATTCTTTTTTTTTTCAATTTTATGTGTTGCTACCCTAATAAAAATTTTTAATTAATTTAACAATTTATATAAAGGTATGAAAATAATAAGAAACTATATGTCAGCCTAAGTGATAATGAATGCAATGTTGGTTGGGTTTTTCTTATAAAATTAATGACTTTTTTAAGAAACAATTATTATTAGCCATGTCATGTTTGAAAGTAATGGCTGTATTAAAATACAATTAATAAAAAACAAGCATAAAACTTAGCATTACTGTTAGATTATTAGATTATTATGCCTCTATCTTAAAATTAGTAACACATTAGAACTCTGATTTTCTATAGCATTGCATATATTATTTTAAATTTTATGTTTTCTGTTTTTTTTAATTTGAGAACTAATTATGAATGCTAGAAATATTTGTTATTTTAAAAAAGATGTAGAATCTACCAGATATTTTGTTGTGTTGCTGATGTTACAATCAGAAATACTACAGTTAGAAATGCAAGTGAGATTTTAGACTATTAAATATAGATTGCTAGTCTCTATATCAAAGATGTTCAAGCAATTCAATTTATGTTTCTTTATGAAAAATATAAAGAAAAAGATGATTTGCAACGTCCTTAGGAAACAGAGAATATAGTATAGAGCAAGTGCACCATTCTTATAAAGAGAAGTGGATACAATATAGAACCTTGAATGGTGGTTTGTATGTACACAACTGAACAGAGGAAGTGAACAGGAAATACTTCATGCTTTGTAGGCATGAACAGGAAGTCTGTGTGAATGTTGTAATTATTTTCTCAGAATGAGGTCATGAGAGGAGAGCTGTTCCCGAGCCTTCCTGGTTCTTTCTAATTTCTCCCTGGCTGGTTCAACTTAGCTGTTCCGGCCTAACTCTTCTCAGCTTGGAGAAGAGTTTCGAGTGATTGTTCTGCCTGGCCTCAAACCAAGTCTGGCAAGTTGTTTTAATCTTCTGGCTCCTTCCCCTTCTCTGGGTCATTTTTTTCTTTACTTGTTCTTTATACAACTCTTCTTTGTAAAACTGTCCCCAAATCAACTCTCAATTAAGAAAACAAACAAAAACAAAACAAGAAAAGAAAACACAAAAAACAAAACTCAAAACTTTCTCTTTCATTGCCTGCTGATTTCCTGATACCTCCAGAGTTTCTTTGTCTATCTAGTGGAGCATCTCTTCCCTTCATTGATGGGCTACTTGTGGCTAACTCCAGAGCACTGTTGCCTTCTGTAACATGCAGTAGATCTACAAAACCTAATTTAAATTTCTCTGGTTGCTCTGTGGATTGCTGACAGGAAATACCTGGCTCATGTTGTTTCTTTTAGGGTATGAGGGATCCCTGCTTGGGGACTTTCCCTATATTTAAAGGATTATGTCATAGGGAGCTTCCAATTACCAAGGGATTACCTTCCACATGTCTTGCTGGTCTGCATTCATTAATCCAATGTCTACCCTTACTACACCTTCTATAACTCCCAAAAGGCTGAGGTCTTCAACAGAAGTCTCTAGGAATGCCTTGCCTACAATTCCTTTTCAAATGGCCTAATCTCCCACAGTTAAAACAACTTCTCTCTAGATCTGCTGCTGGGTGGAGCCTCCCAGATACAGTCATGTTAGGCTCATGTCTCCAAGCAAAACAGAACATCATCAGTAGTGTCAGGAGCTGGCTCTCTCCCGTGGGATATGTCTCAGATTGAGCCAGTCATTTGTTGGGTATTCTGTCATTCTCTGTTCTCTATCACTGCACTTCTGGTAGGCAGGGTAATTTTTGAATAAAATGATTTACAGGTTGGATGTTGCTCCTCTTCCTCCACTAGGAGTCCTGTCTGGCTAGAAGGTGGTCATTTCCATTTCCATGGTGACCCCTGCCAGGAGTCACAGCTAGTGTCACACCCATATACCCCAGGGACCTATCTTCTCACAGACCTGAGCTTAGCAAAGAGATGCCCCTTCAGTTTTCTTTCTGTCTCCTAAACCTTTCACCTCCTATCCTTGTTCTCCCCACATCTGATTACAAGCCTCATTTCCCTCCCCATTCCATTTCCCACTCAGTTCCCTCTCTTCGTCTACTTATGATGTCTATTCTGTTTCCCCTTTTGAGTAATATTCCGGGGACATCTCTTGAGCCCTCCTTGCTACTTAGCTTCTTTGGGCCTGTGGATTATAGTATAATAATGCTGTATTATATGTGTACTATTAACTTATAGGTGAACACATACCATGTGTGTCTTTCTGGATCTGGGTTACCTCATTTAGGATGATCTTTTCTAGTTTTATCCATTTACCTGCAAATTTAATGATTTCCTTGTTTTTATTAGCTGAGTAGTATTCCACCGCGTAAAATGTGCCCCTGTTCCTTTATCCATTCTTCTGTTGAGGGATATTTAGTTTTTTTCCAATTTCTGGTTATTACAACTAAGGCTGCCATGAACATCTTGAGGAAATGTCCTTGCTTTGTGATGGAGCATTTTCCAATCTCATTCTTGCTAGTCTCTCCTCATGATTATATGTCATAATTGTACCTTATCATATGCTTTCTGGGGAAGGCAACATGTCTCATTCAGACTCCTATTGTACATGTTCTTTGAAGCAAAGTCTAAAAAACATAAAAAATAGATATACAAATTGTTAAACAGATCACTGTTGTTCAGTTGATAAAAAATAATGGTATTATTTGATCACATCCTGTTAGAGATGCCTAAGAATCCTAGAATCTCCTGCTGCTTTTCCAAAGACATCCATTCATTCTAGTGTTTTCTTCCACAAATTAAAGCTACCAAAACTTGCTCAGAAAGTTTCTTTATTCTTTTGATGGCTATCTGTGCTATTAGTTTCTCAAAATACACTGTACGCTATATTAATATACATATTTTGAAACTATATTGTATAGTAAGCCATTTAAAGTGGTACATTACTTTCAATTGGAATATATATATATATATATATATATATATAATCCTTCTCTTAAAAGTTAGCAGTTATATGTGTGTGTGTATGTGTTGACCTTCATACTTGTCTACACAGATGACCTATATCACTATAAATATATATTATAGATGTAATGTGACAAATAAAATAGAACAGATAAATGATTGGGGAAAGTTGTAAAATATTTTATTAGATTTATAGTTGAGTGCAGTTGCTCAGTATTATTTGAAAAGTTAAGAAAATATTTTCTGATTTACAGCCCTCATATTTTTCCAATTGTCCACTCTTCTACCTAATGTCTATAAATATGAACACTGGAAATCCGTATTTATTGTCATCATCTAATACAAAGTAAAAACGAAAGAAAACCAATATGACTAAAAATGAAGAAAACATTGTAGATAAATACTGTTTTATGTTGCAAGGCACTCAAAATCATCTGTGTCCATGGTGCATGTTAAAGGCCAGTCTTCACCACGGCAACACATGCACTTCCTGCTCACCATGACCTGTTACAATGAAGTTACAATGAAACATAGAACAAAAATGCACACTGAGCAGTGACTTTGTGACTTATGAAGAAAATATTCCACAATTAAAACTATAAACTCTCAGCCTAAACTGACTTATATCTCCTCAAGTACCCATGTTTGCAACCTCATAGCAACTTATGTTCATTTCTTCTGCTTGTTTAATAAAGATGCTTATTATATATTTGTATATATATATATATATATATATATATATATATACACACACACACACACGTATATATGTCCAATTTTAAAATCGGTAATGTTATTTTCTAGTATGAGATCTTCACTACAACATTTATATGAGACATAGAAATCTTATCATACTAATTTAAACTACATTTTTCTCTTATGGAAATATGAGATTTTATTATGGGCAACATTTCCTTTAATAGTTTTGCAAACAGTATTCTAAAGGGAGCATTAATCCACTTAACTGTGTGTCACTGGAAAACTTAAAAGTTATTAATGAGTTTAGTGGGTTGAGAAAATATGTAGCTATAAAGTATATTGCCTTTATTTTGCATGAGTTCATCATTACTGAAGGAATGAAATAGAACAAGGAATAGGATAAAAACAAGAAAACTAAATCATGACAATGCTAAAACTAGTTTTATAAAATCTGTAGAAACCAAGTATGAATTCTGACTTTATATAAAATAATATCAAAGGCCCTGAAAAAATAATAAAAACAAATTTTATAACTAATACTTCTAATACATAAATATGTTATAAAACATATGTACAAACTACCTTAAAGTACAGACACATACATTTTACTTGTATTTTCAACAAATAAACATAGCACACAATTTTGGAACCCAGCACCTTTATCAGGAAGCATACAACCTCTGGTTACTCCAAATCTAGGGAACACAATGTCATCATCGGGCCATCATGAGTACCTATACTTTCATACAGATAACCCCCCCCACACACACACACACATGGATTGGTGTTATTTCTCATTATTCTGATTTACAGTTAATGATAAATGTCAAGAGCAATATTTGCTTTATTGACTTTTTATTAATTGACTTTATTTCAAATTAATCTATTTATCCTAACACTGTTTCTTTTGTCAAATTTTCTTAGCACACATATTTTTTTCTTATAATTAGTGATCAGTCTCTTTAACTGATTTTTGATGCTTACCACTATATGAAGGGTTTTTATTTATATGGATTTTTGTAGATCAGAAATAAAGGTGATTAATGAAATTCCTATTTATCAGTCTGATGAGCAATTGACAGCCTGTTGCTTTTCTGTAGCTCTTCTGCTTTCGGTGTTACTTGATTTCTAATGCCCATTTTCATGGACACACATTAATCCATGAGGCATTTGGTGAGATTGAAACTCTTTGCCAGTCTGTGATGATTGGAAGGGTTCAAACAATGTTGCATTTCATGTCTTTTCTCAAGTGTCTACTATAACGTGTGTGACTGAATGGAGATTTGAGACTATCATCAGGAATGTCAGTAATTTTTTTTATCTAGAGACTGTGCTAAAAGTGTTATGAAGTATTATAGTTAGAAAACTTCATTTGAGGTTTATGGACAAGGCTCCTTTTTTATTTTTATTTTTTATTTTTACTTTTTCACTTTTATCTGCATTTATTTTATGCTGAATTTATTATTCTCGTGCCATCAGCTTTGTTTCTTCAGTTTCTTCTGAGACATTTTTTCTTCTTCTGTGCAACCTCCTCTTTTGGCTTTGGACCAATTTGTTCCTTTTCAGTGAGGATCATCTCAGTGCGGCAAGGGAAGCTCAGGTATGGGTTAATCTGGCCATGAGCTCTGTAAGGTCGAAGACGAATATTACTTAACGTACTTTGTTCAGCTGGATATGTTCAATCACTAGAGAATCTACATCTAGACCCTTAACTTCAGCATTACTCTCTGCAATTTTAAGCATGTGCAGCAAAAATTCAGCACTCTGTTTTGGCCACCGACCTTGAGTCCAGCCCTACTGTTTGGCCTAGGCGCACATCCCGACTCCACCATTATAGTGTCCGAACATCACACACTGCTTCTTTAAAGTGACATCTTTCAGATACTTGGTGGCTTTTCGGATATGCATCCCCTTGATGGCCTGGGCAGTTTCCCGGGTGCTCTTAGAGTAAACACGAAGATTTGAACCTCTTGATTTGCATGATTTCGTAGGGTTTTCAGAGTCAAGAGTATCGAACCATCTTCAGGAATCACCTCTGGCCACTTTCATTAAGAGGAAGTGCAAGAGCTACTCAAGGCTTCTTTTTTAAACACATGGATACAACATTCCTCATGGAAATTGCTGTGTTTAATTTGATTTATTTTAGAAGAAAAATAAATGTTTTAAAATGATTAGAGAAATCAGAAGAGGGTGGGACCAGGAGGAGATGAGAGAGGTGACTAGAACCAGAATACAAAGTGAATAACTTGTAAATAATAATAATAATGAGAATTCAGAAGAAAATTTTACTAGTGTAGCTCTTATAAAACACATTAATTTATATGCTTTCAGGACAACCTTCACAAATTGTGTAATTTGAAAGAAGCAATGTTATTTTACTATCAATTTCTGAGATTATTTAAATGAATATGATGAAACATTTTTTGTGAAGAATACATAATCTTACAGGAAATTTTATATAATTGGTAAATATCTATAATCTAGAAGCTGCATATGATATTTTTTCTCATCAATAGATTACAATGATCTTTAATATAAATGTATAATATTTTACATAAATATATTTTTAAATTTATTTTTTATTAATTACAGTTTGTTCACTTTGTATCCCAGTGTAGCCCTTTCCCACATCCCCTTCCAACCCTACCCTCCCTCCCTCATCTCCTTCCATGTCCCTTCCTAAGTCCACTGATGGGGGGACCACCTCCCCTTCCCTCTGACACTATCAGATCAGGTCTCATCAGGACTGGCTGCATTGTCTTCCTCTGTGGCCTAGTAAGACTGCTCCCCACTGAGGAGGAGGTATAAGAGCCAGCCCCTGAGTTCATGTCAGAGACAGCCCCTGTACCCCTTACTAGGGAAGCCAAAATCATGCAATGGAACAAATGACAGCATTTTCAAGAAATGCTGGGCTAACTGGATGTCTACATGTAAAAAAAAAAAAAAAAAAAAAAAAAAAGAGAGATCCATATTCATCACCCTGCACTACAGAAAAGTCCAAGTGGATCAACAGCCTCAACAGAAAACCAAACACATTAAATCTGTTAGAAGAAAAAGACCTGGAACCCCTGCACAGGTGTAGCCCATGGCAGTTCAGTGTCCAAGTGCTTTACATAGTAATGGGAAGAGGGACTGCCTCTGACATAATCTGATTGGCCTGCTCGTGATCACTTCCCCCTGAGGGGGGAGCAGCCTTACCAGGCCACAGTAGAGGACAATGCAGCCACTTTTGATGAGAACTGATAGACTAAGATCAGAAAGAAGAGGAGAACCTCCCCTATCAGTGGACTTGGGGAGTGGCATGCATGCAGAAAGGGGAGGGAGGGTGGGATCGGCAGGGGAGGAGGGAGGGGCTTATAGGGGGATACAAAATGAATAAAGTGTAATTAATAAAAATTAAAAAAATAAAAAAATAAAATAAAGAGGGTGGTTGAACAGGTGACCAGAATATGGAGAGCCTAAGACCAAAAACAAAAAAACAAAAACAAAAAAAAAAAAAAAAAAAAAAGAAAAGAAAAGAAAAACTAGGGAAGAGCCTTGAAATTGAACTCATTGGCACAGGTGACAACTTCCTGAACAGAACACCAAAAGCACAGGCTCTAAGATCAAAAATTAAGGTCTTTGAACTCCCCCCCTCCGAAGGAGGAGCAGCCTTTCTACTAGGCCACAGAGGAGGACAGTGCAGCCAGTCCTGAAGATACCTGATAAGCTAGGGTCAGATGGAAGAGGAGGAGGACCTCCCCTATCAGTGTACTTGGAAAGGGGGAGGGAGGAGTTGAGGGAGGGAGGAAAGGTGGGACTGGGAGGAAATGAGGGAGGGGGCTATGGCTGGGATACAAAGTAAACCTGTGATTAATATAAAAAATAAAAATTATAAAAAATACAATTAATCAATGGGACCTCATGAAACTGAATAATTCTCTAAAGCAAAGGATATGGTCAAAAAAGAAAAACAAAAAACATCTTACAGACCGGGTAAAGATCTTCATCAACCCTATATCTGACAGACGGATAATATCCAGAATATATAAAGAACTCAAGAAGTTAAACACCAACAAACCTGAGCCTGATGGCCAACTGTCAGGCAGAGTGAATGGAATTTTATGTAAGAAGTGGGAAATAGTAAGAGCTGGAGAGGACAGGAACTCCACAAGGAGAGCAACAGAACAAGAAAATTTGAACACAAGGAACTTCCCAGAGACTCATACTCCAACCAAGGACTATTCATGGAGATAACCTAGAACCCTGACAATGCAGCCACTTCTGATGAGAACTGATAGACTAAGATCAGAAAGAAGGAGAGGAGGACCTCCCCTACCAGTGGACTTGGGGAGGGACATGCATGCAGAAAGGAGGGGGGAGGGTGGAACCTGGAGGGGAGGAGGGAGGGGCTTATGGGGGGATACAAAATGAATAAAGTGTAATTAATAAAAGTTAAATAAAAAAACCCATTGAGAAATAAAAAAAATTAAATTAAAAAAAATGGGGTACAGAGCTAAACAGAGAATTCTCAACAGAGGAATATCAATGATAAAGAAACATTTGAAGAAATGTTCAACATCCTTAGTCACTCAGAAAATGCAAATCAAAACAAATCTAATATTCCAACTACACCCATTAGAATGACTAAAATAAAAAACTCAAGGGACTATACGTGCTGGAAAGGTGGTGGAGAAAGAGGAGCCCTGTTGCATTGCTGATGGGAATGTGAACTTGTACAACCACTTTGGAAATCAATCTGGCCCTTTCTCAGACAATTAGGAATAGTGCTACCACATGATCCAGCTATACCACTCCTGGGGATATATCAAAAAAATGCTCAACCATACAATAAGGACATTTGCTCAACTGTGTTCATAGCAGCTTTATTCGTAATAGCCAGAATCTGGAAACAACCTAGAAGTCCCTCCACCGAAGAATCTGTACAGAAATTGTGGTATATTTACACAATGGAATACAACTCGGCAATATAAAGAAGGAAATCATGAAATTTGCAGGTAAAAGGGTGGAAATAGAAAATATCCTTAGTGAGGTAACCCAGAAGCAGAAGGACAAACATGGCATATACTCACTTGTAAGTGGATATTAGCCATATAATTTAGGATAAATATACTAAAATCTGTAGCCCCAAAGAAGCTAAACAACAAGGAGGGCCCTAGAGAAAATGCTTAATCATTATTCAAAAGGGCAAACAGAAGACAAGGGACAGGACAGGAGCCTTCCACAAGGAGCCTGTGAAAGACTCTACCCATCAGGGTATCAAAGCAGATGCTGATATTCATAGCCAAACTTTCAGAAGAGTGCAGGGAAACTTATGAAAGAGTCAGGGGTAGTAAGACATGAAATGGTCAGGAGCTCCACAAGGAAAAAAAAAAACAGAGTGAAATAATCTCAGCCCATGGGATCTTGTAGAGAGTAATGAATCAACCAAGGACCATGAATGGAGAGGACCTAGATGCTCTGCTCAGTTGTAGCACATAGGCTGCTCAGTCTCTAAGTGAGTACCCTAGTAAGGGGAGCAGTTGCAGTCAGTGGAATGAACTTAGTTGCCTACCCTTTGATAACCGCACCCTGGCAAGGTAGCCTTACCAGGCCACAGAGAAAGAACATCTAGACAATCCCGATGAGACCTGATAGGCTATTGTCAGATGATAGGGGAGGAGGACTATCCCCTATCTGTAGATGAGTGGGGGAATATTGGAGAGGGAAAGAGAGAGGGAAGGTGAGATGTAGAGGAGATGAGGGATGGGCTGCAGCTGGAATACCAGTGAATAAATTGTAATAAATAATAATAATAATATAGAAAAAAATTAAAAATAAAGATTATTTTGTAAGAAAATAGTTGTTTGTCTTAATAAGAATAGAACATGGATTCAAAATTTTTGCCCAAATTTTCCTGCTTGGTATCAAATATTATGGTTTCTTTTCTCCACTGCTTGCCAGGTCTAAAAGAATACAGACAGAAAATCAAATGTAAACAAAACACTGAAGTTTGCCTTAAACCACAACTCAAAGAAGGAAAGTCACAGGAAAGTTTCTGTCTGTATATTTCAACATTAAACAGGCATCCTGCCTGTTTACCCTAGCTTCCTCTTTGAGGAAGATTATTAAAAAGCAATCCTTTTTTAAGATTGTGAGAATTCTTCTACAGCTATTTTAGATATAGAAAACAAAGAACAAGTTTTTTGAACTCTTAATTCATAAAAGTATTTCTTCCTTAACACCAGTGAAAGCTGAAAGATTAACTGATCCTGATTCAAAGCAATAGCCATGTTTCTAGCACCTCAAATTAAGTAGATTCTAATACCTTACCTCATTCCATTAAAATCTGTACCTTATAAAATACAGACTCAAATTATATTTTAGAGCGTATTTTATCTTCCTATCAAGAAGAAAGTAATTACATTGCATTTGTAAGGAGAATTGACTGATAGATATGAGGTGCCTTTTAAATTCTAGATCATAAAATGATCCCTTATTGAATGACTCTACAGTGTGAAAGCCCCATTACCTGTGGCTTAAAAAAGTGCCACATGAAAATAAATGTGTTACTGCATAAACTGCTTTGAAACAATACATATTTATCTATTTATATAAGTAGAAATTCATAATTTCTAATTTGGACTTCAATATTTAAACATATAAGAGAATACACATGGTAAAACCAATGACAGGTAGACTGTTTCAGTATTTCTTAATACTTCCAAGGAGTATCTTCAAGTTGCATTGTAAGTAATTTCAGCTTGTCTAGATACTTTATACAATACATGAGCTGAAATAAAATACTACAGAACCTTGGTCAGAGAACAATACCCAGAGCAATTAACATGGTCCTTAGTATATTTTATTAGATTAACAAAACTTGAAGAAAAATAAGTTTCGAGAATTCTCTTTTTCCCAGACTTTGAATAGTCAAACCTAGGGAGATATTTTAGAGATAATAAATACTTTATCCTTATGTGGTTATATAATTTCATGAGAATATTTCATCAATTCTATAGACTGAACTTTTGATGGACATAACTAAGTTTATAATACACCTTGAGATCACTTAAGACTTACCCTGCTCCCCTTCTCTCTACTGTGCCTTTTAGTTTAAGCTGACTTGAAGAGAACAATGTAATAACAAACCCTACTATGCCTTGATTATCTAAGATAATGCATATCTACAATCCTAAATTATATACTCAACCATTCCCCGAACCAGAGTAATATATGCTTGTGATGTGGTGATCAGGCAGCAGGAATGGTGCAACCTTATACAACAGATATCCACAATATTGTTGCAAAAATATGGATGAATCTTGAAAAGTCAGTTCAGCTATGTTTGTTTTTCTGAATTAGTTGTGGACAATAAAGTAAATCCTGTTGTAAACTATTAAGGGTTTGGCCACCTTTTTCATAGCTTGACAACTTTTTTATAGTCTAAAATGGTTTGATCTATTTTTTATTAATTACAATTTATTTACTCTGTATCCCAGCTGTACCCCCTTCCTTGTCCCCTCCCAATCCCACCATCCCTCCGTCTTCTCCTCCCTTGCCCGTCTCCCACTCCACTGATAGGGGCAGTACCACTCTCCTTCCATCTTTCCCTAGCTGCATCAGGTCTCATCAGGACTAGCTGCTTTGTCTTCCTCTGTGGCCTGGTAAGGCTGCTTTCCACTAAGGGGGGAGGTGATCAAAGAGCCAGCCACTGACTTCATTCAAAAGACAGCTCCTCTTCTACTTACTAGGGAATCCAACTGGACACTGAACTGCCATGGGCTATATCTGTGTAGGGGTTCTAGGTTACCTCCATGATTGGTACTTGGTTGGAGTTTCAGTCTCAGAAAAGACCCATGTGCCCAGATTTTTTTTGTTTGTTTGTTTCAGTTGCTCTTCTTGTGGAGCTCCTGTCATGGATATTAGACATAAAATATAAGGTGAACATTCTAAAATTTGTACACCTAAATAAGCTAAGAAAGAAGGAATACCCTGGGTAAGAAGATCAATCCTCATACAGAAAGGCAAATGGGATGGCCATCTGAAGAGGGAGAAAATAGGGAACAGGACAAAAGCCTACCACAGAGGGCCTCTGAAAGACTCTATCCAGCAGAGTAATGAAGCAGATGCTGAGACTCATAGCCAAAGTTTGGGTAGAGTGCAGGCAATTTTATGAAAGAAGGGGGGGATGAAAGACCTGGAGGGGACAGGAGCTTGTTTATTTTTGAGGTGGACGATAAACAATAAATTACATCTTTGAACCATATGCTGATTAACATAAAGAAATACCTTAGTACCTTGTGTATAGGATTTCATGGTAGCCTGTCTCATTAGTGTCCTTGTTATATTACTTTTCTCTGTTCATTTGAATTTTACAGAAGCTTTAGCAGCTTAGATGTCTACTTCTCCTTGCCTCCATTTTGTTTCCAGAAATATGGCCTTTGATGCGGCTGGCTCTTATGGTGTCACCACAGCATTTATTGATTTGAAGTTATAAACATCTTCAGTGGAAGAGGTAGTGAAAAATGCCAAAAGGAGGGCTCTTTCTGCCTGAATGAGGACAAATATAATCTAATTCTCTAAGAATGAATGAAAACTTACTGGTATAAGAAAAGAGAGTTCTAAAACCAGTTTTCTGCCTTCTCAATCTATCATGAAGAAATAAGAGCTTTATTATAATTCATTATTATTTATTATAGAAATGCTTTAAAAGCCATAGTAAATCATAGATGAAGAACTCTACCTCCGTTGTAGAACTTCCTTATATTAAAGCCCATTTCTTAGATGAAATGTGAGAATAAGAACAAGCCTGAGGATTAAAAAATGAATAATTTTAATAAAAAATTAAAACATGCTGAGCATGTTTCCGATATTTAGATTTTATTTAATCCCTTTAATCTGGTATAGCAGGAGGTCAGATTGGTGGTTTCCCTGCCTCAGGAATGACAAACAGTGAGAACCAAAGGAAAGCAGATTTAATTCACTGAATTCAACAGGATCAGAAGAAATTAGCTGCTTGCTTCTTCAGTTTTACTCTTAAGTAAGCAACATTCATATTATAAATTATAAAAAACCATAATATTTTATAAGCCTACTGTGCCTCTATTGTGTAGGGATTATATTTTGATACATAAAAGTTTGTCAAAATATGAATTTTTATACATATTTTTGTTTTGCTGTGTGTATATATATACACATTTAATGTATGTCTTAATTCATTTTACTGTTACTATAATGAAAATATTCTGAGAAAGTGACTTATAGAAGTAAGGTTCCGAGGCAGGGCAAGATGGCGGCGCCCGGAAGGACTCTCATTCTGAGCATCAGCAGCAGGATCAGCACAGTGACCAGCAATCAGAACTTGCGGCCATAAAACACAGTCATTGTGTTTCCCAGGTGAGAGGATACCCCACGGTGGGGGAGTCAATCAGGTTTTAACTCACCCAGCTAAACCGTGGAAGAGATCCCGGTTCTGCCAGCCACTTGGCTGCTGGCCACCAGCCCCAGCCCCAGCCCAGAGCCACAAGCCAGTGTCTCCAGTCAAGGTCCCAGACTGAACCATGCACACCACACTATCAGAGACTGGAACTTTCAGTTGAGAAATAACCCCACAGTACAGGAAACGATTAGGACCAACCTTAGGTCACCCAGACATCCCCTGGAAAAGACTTGGGTTCCACGGGTGCCCCAGGAGCCAACCCGGAGCCAGAGCTGGGGACCCAGGCACCTGCACAGAGCCCTGCCTGCCTGCACGCCTGATTCGCAGCCTGAGATAGAACTGTGGGCACCAGGGCACCAGCGAATGAGTTTCACTGTCTGGTGCAAACACACAGGGAGGGAAACAGCTGGTCTGATCTCAGAGCACTCAGCCGACACCCCCACCCCGAAAAGGTCTTGGGAAAATTACCCAGTTTAGGCAAACACCCAGGTTCCCAAAGGCCGGAAAGGCGGAGACTGAGCCGCCATCACTCAGCTGTGCTCCAGACACAGGCAGTTTCTGTGTCCAGCCAGCTGGCAGAGACTGAGCAGTGAGCACCAGGGGAAAAAGAGAGAGAGAGAGAGAGAGAGAGAGAGAGAGAGAGAGAGAGAGAGA
>NW_026585689.1:21849361-21860196 GCF_907164565.1 Psammomys obesus
AGAGAGAGAGAGAGAGAGAGAGAGAGAGAGAGAGAGAGAGAGAGAGACTGTGTGTCCCTGTCTCCAGAGAATCCACAGGGAAGGAAGGAAACTGTACTGACTTAAATCACCCAATCCTTCCCTGGAAAAAGTCTAGCAAAGACCAGCGGGGCCTAGCCACTATCACTCAGCTGTGCTCCAGACACGGGCACAAACAGTTGCTGCTCGCCAGATGTCCAACTGGGTCACAGCAGCTGATCATTAAATTTACAACAAGAAACCCAGAAACAGGGCAGCTGTCCTCAGGACTTCCCTGGGTGAGAGAAGAACCCTCTCGCCTAACAAAGACCACAGTTACCACTCAGGTCTCTATACCTGAGATGAGCAGCAGCAACTCCTGAAAAAACACCAGCCATCCAGAGACTATACCCAAAAAGCTGAGAAGACACCCTTCAGGAAAAACCAGCTTTCTACACAGGGGATTCTTTCCACCACAGGATCCCCAGGAACCACCAGAAAATAACCCCAAATACTTAAGATAGCACAATAGGTAGAGGTTAGCGTAAAAGCTCAAGCAACAAAAGACAGAGCAATATGGCATCTCCAGAACCCAGGTACCCAGGGGCAAGTAGCCCTGGACACCCCAGCATAACTGAAATTCAAGAAGATGACCTAACAACTATGCTCCTGAAGATGATAACAGAAGGAACAAATAAGATACGTAAAGACATAGAGGAAGATAAACTCAAACAGAATATTGCCATCCGTAAAGAAATAGAGGAAGCTGCAGCCAAACAGTTTATGGCCTTTAGAAAGGAAATGCTTAAAGCACTGAATGAAATAAAAGAAGCAGAGTTGAAGGAATTAAAAGAAAAAACAGGAAAGTACAATCAGACATGTGAAGGAAGTAAACAAAACAACTCAAGACCTGAAGATAGAATTGGAAAAATTAAAGGAAACACAAATGGAGGAAATAATGGAAAGGAAGAATCTAGGGAAGAACACAGGAACTACAGAGGTAAGCATAACCAACAGACTACAAGAAATGGAAGAAAGAATCTCAGGTGTAGAAGATACAATGGAAGAAATTGATGTATCTGTCAAAGAAAATGTTAAATCCAAAAAATTCCTGGCACAGACCGTCCAAGAAATTCAAGACAATATGAAAAGACAAAACCTAAGAATAATAGATATAGAGGAAAAAGAAGACTCCCTTCTCCAAGGCCCAGAAAATATTTTCAACAAAATCATTTAAGAAAATATCCCCAACTTAAAGGAGAGGCCAATAAGAATACAAGAGGCCTACAGAACACCCAAAAAATTTGACCAGAAAAGAAAATCCTCCCACCACATAATAATAAAAACAGTAAGTATACAGAACAAAGAAAAAATACTAAAAGCTGCAAGGGAAAAAGGCCAAGTAACATATAATGGCAAACCCATTAGAATCACACCTGACTTTTCAACAGAGACTATGAAAGCCAGAAGGGCCTGGACAGATATCATGCAGACCCTAAGAGAAAATAGATGTCAGCCCAGGCTACTATACCCCGCAAAACTCTCAGTCCTCATAGACGGAGAAAACAAGATAGTCAATGACAAAAACAAATTTCAACAATACCTACAAACAAACCCAGCATACAGAAGACAATGGAAGGGAAAATACAACGCCAAAAAAATTAGCTTCTTTCAAGAAAACACAGGAAATAATTAACCATACTACAGTAAAACAAAAAGCAACCAAGCACACAACCTGATGACCACAGCCAATATCAAAATCAAGGGATCTAACAGCCACTGGTCATTAATCTCTCTCAACATCAATGGACTCAACTCTCCAATAAAAAGACACAGATTAACAGAATGGATACGTAAACAAAACCCAGCAATCTGTTACATACAAGAAACACACCTAAGACACAAAGAAAGACATTACCTGAGGGTAAAGGGTTGGAAGACGACTTTCCAAGCAAACGAACCTAAGAAGCAAGCAGGAGTAGCCATTCTAATATGTGATAAAATAGACTTTCAACCAAAATTAATAAAAAGAGATGGGGAAGGACATTTCATATTCATCAAGGGAAAATTCCACTAGGAAGACATCACAAACCTGAAAATCTATGCCCCAAATACAAGGGCACCCACATTTGTAAAAGAAACATTGACAAAACTTAAACCACACATAGATCCTCATACATTAATACTGGGAGACTTCAACACCCCACTCTCAACAAAGGACAGGTCAACAAACAGAAATTAAACAAAGAAACAATGTCTCTGACAGAGGTCATGAATCAAATGGACCTAACAGACATTTACAGAACTTTACACCCAAACACAAAAGAATTTACCTTCTTCTCAGCAGCTCATGGAACCTTCTCCAAAATAGACCATATAGTTGGTCACAAAGCAAGACCCAACAGATACAAGAAGAATGAAATAATCCCTTGTATCTTGTCTGATCACCATGGAATAAAGCTGGATTTCAACAACAACAGAAATAGCAAAAAGCCTACACACACTTATAAAATGAACAACTTGTTACTAAATGACAGCTGGGTCAGGGAAGAAATAAAGAAAGAAATTAAAGTCTTCCTAGAACTCAATGAAAATGAAGACACAACATACCCAAACTTGTGGGACACAATGAAAAGCAGTGCTAAGAGGAAAGTTCAAAGCACTAAGTGCTTTCAAGAAGAAATTCGAAACAGCTCATTCAAACAAATTAATGGCCCACTTAAAAACCCTAGAAAAAGAAGAAGCAGGCACACCAAAAAGGAGTAGATGGATGGAAATAAGCAAACTCAGGGCTGAAATCAATCAATTAGAAACAAATAACACAATTCAAAGAATCAATGAAACCAAGAGCTGGTTCTTTGAGAAAATCAACAAGATCGACAAACCCTTAGCCAAGCTAACTAAAAGGCAGAGAGACACCACCAAAATCAACAAAATCAGAAATGAAAAGGGGGACATAACTACAGACACTGAGGAAATCCAAACAAAAGTCTATATGCCACAAATTTTGAAAATCTAAATGAAATGGACAATTTTCTTGATCGATTTGACTTACCAAAGCTGAATCAGGACCAGGTAAATCAACTAAATAGTCCTATATCCCCCAAAGAAATAGAAGCGGTCATCAAAAGTCTCTCATCCAAAAAAAGCCCAGGACCAGATGGCTTCAACGCAGAATTCTACCAGACCTTCAAAGAAGAGCTAACACCAATTCTCTTCAAACTATTCCACAAAACAGAAACAGAAGGAACATTACCAAACTCATTCTATGAAGCCACAGTCACCTTGGTACCTAAACCTCACAAAGACTCAAGAAAGAAAGAGAATTTCAGGCCAATCTCTCTTATGAACATTGATGCAAAAATACTTAACAAAATACTCGAGAGGGGCCAAGATGGCGGCACCGGGAGAACACCATGTCTGAGAAGCAGAACAACACACTCTGTGCAGCGACCAGGAGACTGAACTCTGGGCCCTAAAAGAACAGCAATCCATCCTGTTTCCCAGGTGAGGGGAGGTTCCCAAGGCATGGGAATCAGTCGGGTCC
Source organism: Psammomys obesus (assembly GCF_907164565.1). Taxonomy (NCBI): domain Eukaryota; kingdom Metazoa; phylum Chordata; class Mammalia; order Rodentia; family Muridae; genus Psammomys; species Psammomys obesus. The sequence continues at coordinate 21,852,906 of NW_026585689.1, forward strand.
ACTCTCGGCTGCCCAGCCAGAACCCGGAAGAGAACCCGGCAACGCGGGTTTTGGGTCTCCGGCTGGTGCCGCAAGCCTGCTTATCACAATCAATTTCCCAGGCTGATTGGTGGGCACAAGGGGGCCTAAGGCTGCGAGTCCCAGTCGCAAAAAAAAACCCGCGGGGAAGGAAAGTTGCCAGGCTGGTCACGGGTCACCTAGTCTTTCCCTGGAAGGTCTCTCCGACCTCGGCAGGTACCTGCCGCCATCACAACTGAGCTCCCGCCGCTGGCTGATAGCAGCTGCGCCCAGCTCAAAATCCCTACTCCCTCTTTGGAGGAGGCAAGAGGTGCCCAACAGAATCTGCCACAGACCACATTGTCTGTACCCCAGCCCGAGAGCGGGGCTGAGAAAACCCAATCCTTTTGGGCACTCCCCCAAACGCCGCCATCACCCTGCCACCTCCATCACCCTGCCGCAGCGGAGCAGAAGGATAAAGAGGCGCACAGCGGCTTCACGGTGCCGGAACTCCAGTGCTGCCGGCCGCTGCTAGCAAACAAACTACAGCTCAAGATCTGGGACTGTGGTCATCCTACGCGTCCTGAGATTCTCCTGGGTCCAGTGCAATAAGATATAGCAGCAAGTTCTATCACCGGCGCCCCCCCCCCCCAGACCCCTGGCAGAGAAACGCCGCCTGCTCAGGGCTCAGGATCCCACTGAGAAGCCCCAACCCCTGCTGGCACTCCCCTGAGAGCACCTCCATAAGCTCGCCCTAGCAGAGGAGAAGGTCAGAGGGGAAGGACAGAGAGGCAGCCTGCCAAGGACACAGCACCCTCTCTCCAGCGGCCCCTAGCAGAGGGGGCCAAGCTCTGGATCTGAGGACACTCAACCCTACCCGGTACTCTCTTGGGATCAGCAAACATAGATTCTACTGCTAGGCTGCTTCTGGCAGAGAGATCTGGGCCCAGGATCTGGGATTGAATACACTCACCCTAACTCTTTCCCGCGCCACCCAGGGACCAGTCAACACAACCCCTCCTGGCAGAGGGAAAGAACAAAGAGGCAGCACACAGGAAAGGTGGACACCGAGTCCTGCGGCCACAGTGTCACAGAGCTGACTGTTACCCTACCCGTGCACTTCTGCAGCAGGACCAAAACTGAGAGTAGTGAGCAAGGGGAACCCCTGTGCATTCCAACTGGTCTTGCAAGAGAGTAAGTCAGCCTTCTAGGGAGAGATTGCCCCAGACCCAGGGCCTCTCCACAGAAGCAACCAGACAAGATCCCTGCCACCCACACTCCTAGTGTGGGCATCAGAGGGATTCTTGGGATAGCGACATTGAAGCCTCTGCCTTGCGGGTCCACCAGGGTAATCCAGGCAAACAATCCCTGGATCTCAGTCAGAACTGCGTAATACTGGCTTGCAGGCCACTGCAATAGTCAGACAATCCGCGCATGCACACTACACCCGCTAAAAGCGCACGCGAATAGCGCCAGCGTCACATTCCTTACTTAGGCAAAACTGAAAACACAGTGCACACCCCCAAAGCAGTGAACCTCTCTCATCTTCCTGAAAAAAAACAGTCCAGAAAACAGAAAGAGAGGATCATAGCCCAAACTACAATCTCGAGGAACAACCAGTGAGGATTATAAATAACCAGATGGCTAGAGGCAGACGTAAGAACACTCCCAACAAAAATCAGGACATAATGATCTCACCAGCAACCCCACAAAAAAATGGACACTTCAATTCACTAGATATACAAGAAAACGACCTCAAAACTATGTTTCTCCAGCTATTAGAGGCCCATAGAGATGAAATGAACAAAGCCCTCAGAGAAATAACCAAAGAAATCGAGACTAACCAAGAGGAAACAAATCGTGCACTCAGAGAAATGACCACGAAAATTGAGGCAAACAGAGAAGAAATGCACAAAGCTCTCAAAGAAATGTCCACACAAATGAAGGCAAATAAAGAAGAAATAAACAAAGCTCTCATAGAAATACAGGCAATTATGTCCAAAAAAGTAGAGGCACAATTAGTGATACATAGAGAGGAAACGGACAAAAAAATAGAAGCTATCATTGAAAACCAGGAGTCCACATTCAAACAGATGAAGGAAATGGTGCAAGACATGAAAACAGAATTAGAATCCATGAAGAAAACACAAATAGAGAAAAACCAGGAGCTGGAGAACATAGAGAAAAGATCAGGCACCACAAAGGTAAGCATCACCAACAGAATACAAGAGATGGAAGAAAGAATCTCAGGAGCCGAAGATACACTTGCGGAAATTGACACGTCTCTCAAAGAAAAAATAAAATCAGAAAAGTTCCAAACACAAAACATCCAAGAAATCAAGGACACCATGAAAAGTCAAAACCTAAGAATAATAGGAGTAGAAGAAAAAGAAGACATCAGGCTCAAAGGTCCGGAAAATATTTTAAAGAAAATTATAGAAGAAAACTTTCCCAACTTAAAGAAGGAGATGGTCATAAACATACAAGAGGCCTACAGAACACCAAGTAGACTAGACCAGAAAAGAAATTCTTCACGTCACATCATAGTCAAAACACTGAAGCTACAAAACAAAGAAAAAATTCTAAAAGCAGCTAGGGAAAAAGGCCAAGTAACATATGAAGGTAGACCTATCAGAATCACACCAGATTTCTCAACAGAAACTATGAAAGACAGAAGGGCCTGGACAGAAATCATACAGTCCTTAAGGGACCACAGATTCCAACCCAGACTACTATACCCAGCAAAACTTTCAATCAACATAGACAGAGAATTCAAGATATTCCAAGACAAAACCAAATTTAAACAATATCTTCATAGTAACCCAGCTCTACAGAAGTTACTAGAAGGGAAACTCCAAACCAAAGAAAACAACTACATCGAAGGAAACAGAGGACATAGATAACTAAACAACAAAAAAACCAAAAGAAGATAAGCAATGAAACTCAGTGACACCACCAACACCACATCTAAAATAAGTAACAATTGTTGGTCACTAGTTTCAATCAACATCAACGGACTCAACTCCCCAATTAAAAGGCACAGACTAACAGAATGGTTGCGGAAACAGGATCCAACATTCTGTTGCATCCAAGAAACACACCTATGCAACAAAGATAAACACTACCTCAGAGTAAAGGGCTGGAAAACTGTCTTTCAAGCAAATGGTTCCAGAAAACAAGCGCGAGTAGCCATCCTAATATCTAATAAAATAGACTTTCAACCCAAGTTAATCAAAAAAGATAAGGACGGCCACTATATTCTCATCAAAGGAAAAATCCACCAAGAGGACATCACAATTTTGAATATCTATGCCCCAAATACAAGAGCACCTACATTTGTAAATGAAACAATATTAAAGCTTAAATCACACATTGATCCTAAAACCCTAATAGTGGGAGACTTCAACACTCCACTCTCACCAAGGGACAGATCAACTAGACAGAAAACAAATAGGGAAATAAAAACACTTACAGAGACCCTAAATCAAATGGACCTAATAGACATCTATAGATCTTTTCATCCAAACTCAAAAGAGTATACCTTCTTTTCAGCACCTCATGGAACCTTCTCCAAAATAGACCATATAATTGGTCATAAAGAAAGCCTCAACAGATACAAAAAGATTGAAATAATACCTTGTATTCTATCTGACCACCATGGACTTAAGCTGGACCTCAACAACAACAGAAATAACAAACAGCCTACACGCACATGGAAACTGAACAACCTGTTACTCAACGACAGCTGGGTTAAGGAAGAAATAAAGAAAGAAATTAAAGACTTCCTAGAATTCAATGAAAATGAAGGCACAACATACCCAAATTTATGGGACACATTGAAAGCAGTGCTCAGGGGAAAATTTATAGCACTAAGTGCCTACAAGAAGAAATTTGTAACATCACATACGAACAACTTAATGGCCCAACTGAAAACCCTAGAAAAAAAAGAAGCAGATACACCCAAGAGGAGCAGAAGGCTGGAAATAATCAAACTCAGGGCTGAAATCAATCAATTAGAAACAAATAAAACTATTCAAAGAATCAATGAAACAAAAAGCTGGTTCTTTGAGAAAGTCAACAAGATAGACAAACACATAGCCAAACTAACTAAAAAGCAGAGAGAATCTATCCAACTCAACAAAATCAGAGATGAAAAGGGTGACATAACTACGGACACAGAGGAAATTCAAATAATCATTAGGTCATACTACAAAAGCCTATATGCCACAAAATTTGAAAATCTTAGTGAAATGGACAGTTTTCTTGATAGATTCCATCTTCCAACATTAAGTCAAGATCAGGTAGAAAGACTGAACAGCCCAATATCCCCCAAGGAAATTGAAGCAGTCATTCACAGTCTCCCCTCAAAAAAAAGCCCTGGGCCAGATGGTTTCAGCGCGGAATTCTACCAGACCTTCAAAGAAGTGCTCACACCAATTCTCCTCAAACTATTCCGCAAAATAGAAACAGAAGGTACATTACCAAACTCATTCTATGAAGCAACATTCACCCTGATACCTAAACCACACAAAGACCCAACAAAAAAAGAGAACTTCAGACCTATCTCTCTTATGAACATTGACACAAAAATACTCAATAAAATACTTGCAAACCGAATCCAAGAACACATCAAAGATATCATCCACCACGACCAAGTAGGCTTCATCCCAGGCATGCAAGGGTGGTTCAACATACGGAAATCCATCAATGTAATCCACCACATAAACAAACTGAAGGAGAAAAACCACATGATCATCTCCTTAGATGCTGAAAAAGCATTTGACAAAGTCCAACACCCATTCATGTTTAAAGTCTTGGAGAGATCAGGAATACAAGGCACATACCTAAACATAGTAAAGGCAATATACAGCAAGCCTATAGCCAACATCAAACTCAATGGAGAGAAGCTTAAATCAATCCCACTGAAATCAGGGACAAGACAAGGCTGCCCACTCTCTCCCTACCTCTTCAACATAGTACTTGAAGTCCTAGCCAGAGCAATAAGACAACTAAAGGAGATCAAGGGGATACAGATCGGAAAGGAAGAGGTCAAAGTGTCACTATTCGCAGATGATATGATAGTATATATGAGCGACCCCAAGAATTCAACCAGAGAACTCCTCCAGTTGATAAACACCTTCAGCAAAGTGGCAGGATACAAAATCAACTCAAAAAATCAGAAGCCCTCCTGTATACCAAAGACAAAATGGCCGAGAAAGAAATTAGGAAAACAACACCCTTCACAATAGCCACTAACCACATAAAGTACCTTGGGGTGACACTAACCAAGCAAGTGAAAGACCTGTTTGAGAAAACCTTCAAGTCTCTGAAGAAAGAAATTGAAGAAGATCTCAGAAGATGGAAAGATCTCCCGTGCGCATGGATTAGTAGGATTAACATTGTGAAAATGGCCATCCTGCCAAAAGTAATCTACAGATTCAATGCAATTCCCATCAAAATACCAACTCAATTCTTTACAGACCTTGAAAAAAAGATTCTCAGCTTCATATGGAGAAACAAAAAACCCAGAATCTCCAAAACAATCCTGTAATACAACAGATCATCTGGAGGTATCTCCATCCCCGATCTCAAGTTGTACTACAGAGCAATAGTAATAAAAACTGCATGGTATTGGCATAAAAACAGAAAGGAGGATCAATGGAACCACATAGAAGACCCAGAAATAAACCCAAACACCTATGAATACTCAGTTTTTGACAAAAAAGCCAAAACCATTCAATGGAAAAAAGACAGCATCTTCAACAAATGGTGCTGGTCCAACTGGATGTCCAAATGCAGAAAAATGAAAATAGATCTGTATTTATCACCCTGCACAAAACTAAAGTCCAAGTGGATCAAAGACCTCAACATAAAACCAGATACTCTTAATATCTTAGAAGAAAAAGTGGGGAACAGCCTAGAAGTCATTGGCACAGGAGACAACTTCCTGAACAGAACACCAACAGCACAGGCTCTAAGAGCAACAATCAATGAATGGGACCTCATGAAACTGAAAAGCTTCTGTAAAGCAAAGGACACTGTCATCAAAACAAAACACCTGCCTACAGATTGGGAAAGAATCTTCACTAACCCTTTATCTGACAGAGGACTAATATCGAGTATATACAAAGAACTAAAGAAGCTGAAAAGCAGCAAACCAAGTAATCCAATTAAAAAATGGGGATCAGAGCTAAACAGAGAATTCTCGACAGAGGAATATCGAATGGCAGAGAAACACTTAAAGAAATGCTCATCCTCATTAGCCATCAGGGAAATGCAAATGAAAACGACCCTGAGATATCACCTTACACCCATCAGAATGGCCAAAATGAAAAACTCAAGGGACAACACATGCTGGAGAGGTTGTGGAGAAAGGGGAACCCTCCTCCACTGCTGGTAGGAATGTAAACTGGTACAACCACTCTGGAAATCTATCTGGCGCTTTCTAAGACAATTAGGAATAGTGCTTCCTTAAGACCCAGCTATACCACTGCTAGGTATATCCCCAAAGTTTGCTCAAGTACACAAGAGGGATATTTGCTCAACCATGTTTATAGCAGCTTTATTTGTAATAGCCAGACCCTGGAAACAACCCAGATGTCAATCAAAAAAGGATAAAGAAATTGTGGTATTTTTACACAATGGAATACTACTCAGCAATCAAAAAGGAGGAAATCATGAAATTTGCAGGCAAATGGTGGGACCTAGAAAAGATCATCCTGAGTGAAATATCCCAGAAGGAGAAAGACAAACACGGTATATACTCACTTATATAGACCTATAAGATAAGATAAACATAATGAAATCTATACACCTAAAAAAGATAATCAAGAGAGCAGACATGGGGTATGATTATCAATCCTCGTTTTGAAAGACAGATGGGATGCACATTAAACATTGACAGGAGTCTACTGAGCGTATTTGAAAGACTCTAACTAGCAGTGTTTTCAAAGCAAAGACTCATGACCAAACCTTTGGCAGAGTACAGGGAATCATAAGAAAGAAGGGGAGTTAGTATGATGAGGAAAAGATAGGAGTTCCACAAGGACCAAACATATCTGGGCACAGGGTCTTTTCTGAGACTGACATGCAACCAAGGACCATGTATGAATGTAACCTAGAACCTCTGCTCAGATGTAGCCTGTGGTAGCTCAGTAACCAATTGGTTTCCCATAGTGAGGGGAACAAGGACTATTTCTAACAGGAACTCAATGACTGGCTCTTTGGCCTCCCCACCCCCCAAGGGAGGAGCAGTCCTGTTAGGCCACAGAGGAGAGCTTTGCAGCCAGTCCTT